>NC_090735.1:40475637-40501505 GCF_036898095.1 Palaemon carinicauda | reverse complement strand
TAATCATTAAGAGAGAGAGAGAGAGAGAGAGAGGAGAGAGAGAGAGAGAGAGAGAGAGAGAGATGTATCATTATAAAATGGAAAGCGTGTAGGTCAATAATGGAGAGAGAGAGAGAGAGAGAGAGAGAGAGAGAGAGAGAGATGTATCATTATAAAAAGGAAAGCGTTTAGGTCAATAAGGAAGATAGTAACCATTAAGAGAGAGAGAGAGAGAGAGAGAGAGAGAGAGAGGAGAGAGAGAGAGAGAGAGAGAGAGAAAGAGAGATGTATCATTATAAAAAGGAAAGCGTTTAGGTCAATAAGGAAGATAGTAACCATTAAGAGAGAGAGAGAGAGAGAGAGAGAGAGAGGAGGAGAGAGAGAGAGAGAGAGAGAGAGAGATGTATCATTATAAAAAATAAAGCGTTTAGGTCAATAAGGAAGATAGTAACCATTAAGAGAGAGAGAGAGAGAGAGAGAGAGAGGAGAGAGAGAGAGAGAGAGGAGAGAGAAAGAGAGAGAGGTATCATTATAAAAAGGAAAGCGTTTAGGTCAATAAGGAAGATAGTAACCATTAAGAGAGAGAGAGAGAGAGAGAGAGAGAGAGAGAGAGATGTATCACTATAAAAAGGAAAGCGTTTAGGTCAATAATTAAGATAGTAACCATTAAGAGAGAGAGAGAGAGAGAGAGAGAGAGAGAGAGAGAGGAGAGAGAGAGAGAGATGTATCATTATAAAAAGGAAAGCGTGTAGGTCAATAATGAAGATAAGTATCATTGAGAGAGAGAGAGAGAGAGAGAGAGAGAGAGAGAGAGAGAGAGATGTATCATTATAAAAAGGAAAGCGTTTAGGTCAATAATTAAGATAGTAACCATTAAGAGAGAGAGAGAGAGAGAGAGAGAGAGAGAGAGAGAGAGAGAGAGAGGTGTATCATTATAAAAAGGAAAGCGTTTAGGTCAATAATTAAGATAGTAACTATTAAGAGAGAGAGAGAGAGAGAGAGAGAGAGAGAGAGAGAGAGAGAGAGATGTATCATTATAAAAAGGAAAGCGTGTAGGTCAATAATGAAGATAAGTATCATTGAGAGAGAGAGAGAGAGAGAGAGAGAGAGAGAGAGAGGAGAGAGTGAGAGAGAGAGAGAGAGAGATGTATCATTATAAAAAGGAAAGCGTTTAGGTCAATAAGGAAGATAGGTATCATTCAGAGAGAGAGAGAGAGAGAGAGAGAGAGAGAGAGAGAGAGAGAGAGAGAGAGAGAATGAGATATTATAGACCAGGGTAAGAAAATTATGCATCATTGAAAGAGGGAAAGGGGAAAGCGTTTAGGTCAATAAGGAATATAGGCATCATTGAGAGAGAGAGAGAGAGAGAGAGAGAGAGAGAGAGAGAGAGCGAGTATATTTCAGTAAGGAAGATAGGTATAAGTCATTTATATATGTTTATTTGTTCGTTATATTGCATTTGAAAGGGATTGTTTAATACTGCACTGCAGTCTAGAAGCTTTAGCCCAGCCGTGTCAGATTGTGGAATGATCTTTCTTACCTGGAGGTTGAATCGGGGAAACTTTAGAACTTTCTGCAAATGCTTTTATGTTGAAGACGATAAAAAGTCTTTTTTTTTTATATTGAATATCTGTTTTTAACGTTGTTGCTGACCTTAAGATAATTTACATTTTTATTCACCACTTATATATAGTTTTTTTTTTTTTTATTTCCTTCCCTCTCTGAGCTACTCTGTTTGATAGGCCTTGCAGCATCTCAAATTTCCATCCAAGGTTATAGCCTAGCTTTGAACTATAAAAATAAGCTGTTTGTAGTATTTGTATTTATTCAGGGTAAAAATTGTATACTCAAACCAAGACTGACATCGTAAACTAATGCATCTCATGTATTCTATTGCCAATATCTTAATACGATATTTCATCATGAGATATTCCTGTGGAAAACTAATTTAGTATAATCAATTATGTAAGCTATATTGGAAAATCATAAATATAAGGGTTGATATTAAGAGTTAAATATGAAGAATAGTATTATCATCTAAAAAGAAAAATCACAAAAATCTTGGCATAAATGTTGCCAGACAGTTACCGTTCAAAAAAACGGATATACTGACCTAATGGAGTGACATTACGGTCACCAACATGTAATAGATACTTACAAAGTAAAGTAAAATTTCACTCGTCTGTATTTTACTAAAATGTATCTGAGAACAGTATATTTTAACAAAGAGTTTCATATTGAAATTACAGTTTTTTATAAAATTGTACCTCATTCTTCTTCCCACCCATCTTAATATCCATATGAATAAAATATTCCTATTCGTAATTATTGAAAATTAGAAATTAAGATAATTCAAACAGATATTATTTAAAATTCGACTCTTGGAGTATGATTTCTAAAAAAATGTATATCAATTCATTGGAGAACTGAATAAACAACCAACGACTTCGTAGCTAACCAAACATCGATTCGCTCAGTATTTGGAAATGGCTCAACAACTTGAATGACCTTGACCGATGATGAAGAATCGACGAAATATAATGTAACAGCCAAAGTATTATTTGCTGAATAAATGGATACGTATTGTGTGTTGCATATTATTATTATTATTATTATTATTATTATTATTATTATTATTATTATTATTATTATTGAGTTAAAAGTAATGGCTGCATCGGCAGAGTTTATTTTCTTATCCAATTTTTCTATTTTCCGGATAATTCTCTTCTCTAGAGCACTGCAATCAACCAGCAGACTTGAAAAATTCATCAGTCGGGTGAATGACAAAATCGGAAGACTTTTCAAGTATATTCTCACAAAATACAAGTAAAACTTTTGGTACAAAATAGTAAAAACTACGACGCGTTTCGAGGATAAGTCCTTCCTCTTCATCAGGTAGAGAGTGAGGTGGTTGCTGCAGTCGGGTGGTATTTATACCCAGGATCAGGATTACAAGTGAAAGGGCTGGAATTTTCATTGGTTTTCATTGGTTGATCGGAGCTGATATGGTATGGTGCCTGATGTACGATGATCACGGCCGGGAATACCAGTCTGTGACGTCATCGGGGGACCTGAGTTTTGATTGGCTGAGGCGCGCTCTGAGCCAGCCAGGCTGCTCTCCCCGCTCAGAAAAGTGTCCCACGTGGCTGAGATCATTTCCTACTTCGGCGTCAAAATTCGGGTTTCTTGATGTATCAATACGACGGCTTGATGGTAACAAAAACATCTCTTGGGGTCGTATTAAGGGTGGGTTTATCTCGCTGTATCAGTAGGGCTTCTAGGATGCGTAGACATCGACCATCTGGGGCGCTACCAATAATCTTGGTGTTACTGATAATATCAGCTCGACAAATAGGGGTGTTATGTCTTTGTAGGGCATGATTCTTTATAGCCCCTTGCTGTACGTGGCAAGAAATTCTCTTGGAAAGACGCATAGTTGTCATGCCAATATAATTTCCCGGGACAACCACGGATAGGGCATTGATATGCATAGACAACATTCGTCTTCTTTAAGAAATCCTGCTCTGGGGGCGCTGGGTTATTCCTCATAATAAGGCTTTTCGTCTTGGCCGTTTGGTAATATATGATGAAGTCCAATTTCTGGGTGTTTTCAGTAGGGGATACATTATTCTTGATGATTTCTTTCATTGCCTTCTCGTCTTGCAGGTAATTCGGATGCATATGTCCTTTGTAAAATAGCTTGATGTTATTGCTACTGTCGATTCTCTCGGCGGGGTCGGGTTCGTACCACTTGTCTACTGCTTTCCTGACTTCCTTTTGGACGTGCTTATTAGAGAATCCATTGTTGACAAGTACTTGGGATATTCGGTCCAGTTCCTTGTGTGTGTCGCACCAGGTGGAACAGTGCGACAGGGCCCTCCTGACATAAGCCTTGATGGTAGAACTCTTATATCGGGTGGGGCACTCACTGTCTCCATTCAAGCACATGCCTAGGTTTGTGGGTTTAGTATACACTGTGGTCCGAAATCCATTCTCCGTCGAGGTGACTAGGACATCCAGGAACGGGAGGCGATTATCTTGGCTGTGTTCGAGGGTGAAACGGAGTACACTATGGTCCTCAAACATCTTCCTCAAAGTCTCGATTTCATCACTTGATCTCGCTTTCACAAAGGTATCGTCTATGTACCTAAAGTACAAAAAGGGGGCATTCTACACGGGAGAACACTCTCTCTTCTACAATTCCCATGTAAAAATTCGCGAATAGGACTCCCAGGGGTGAGCCCATCGCTACACCATCCTTCTGTAAGTAGGTATGCCCTCGATGGGTGGTAAAGGGGGGCCCTCTTCGTACAGATGGCTAGGAGGGTCCGAAGGGCTGGTTCAGGGATGTTCAGAGATGGTGTAGAGTCGTCCCTATAGACCCTATCTGCGATAAGGTCTATGGTTTCGTCCACAGGCACGTTTGTGAATAAAGACTCTACATCCATCGATGCAATAACTCCATCACACGTAGAGTCCTTAATTTTATCCAGGAATTCAGTGGATGAAGCTACACAGTAACGATTTGGAATGTAGGGCGTCAGGATGGCATTCAGTCGTTTGGCAAGCTGGTAAGTCGGAGTAGGGCATTGACTTATAATGGGGCGTAGGGGGTTGCCCTGCTTGTGGGTTTTCACATTGCCATAAAGGTAGCCCGGCCAGAAATCCCCTGAAATAACTGGTAGGTGCATGGCATTGGTTGCTGCATTCACGGCCTCGATGGTTTTTTTAGCCTCTTTCTTGATTTCTTCGATAGGGTTTCTGGTGAGGCGCACAAATTTTGAGGAATACAGCCAGGATGTCGTCGAGTTTCTTGTGGTATTCCTCTGTGTCAATAAGCACAAAGGCAGCAGTCTTGTCTGCCCTACGAAAATTAACACCAGCAACCTGCTTAAGTTCCTTGGCAGCTGCCTTCATATCCTGGGTGACGATACCACTGGTGTAACGACCCCCTCTCAGTGAGGGCCTCAGCAAGAAGCAAGGGCTGGAGGGCATCAGTAGTCCGCAGGGTGCCACGATCTTGAAGGGCGAGGATTGAGTCAAGTAGCAGCTCGACCTCGAGGCGTTTATCAGTGGGCCTTAGTCTGGTCACGTAGTGGCAGTTGAGGCCCATCTTGAGAATTTGTTCCTGTGCAGGAGTCGGGGTATACCCCGAGATATTGATGTACTCCTGGCGTTCCTGTGGTATACGAAGTTTGCCACCGTTGAGGTTGATCAATTTCTTCAGGATGGTGCGGGTCCTCTTCTGCATGTCTCTCTTCTTAAGGATTCGGAGGGCATGGGTAATGTTGTCAGGGTAGTTCAGGCCACCCCCGATGTCCTCGTCCTCTCTCTGTTGGCTGGTAGGGTCGAATTCTGGGTTGTCATCGACATGTTCTCGGGAGTCCTCATCAGGGGCGTCCTCATCTTCGTCAGGGTCGCTGTCAGGTTCAGGAGGGGTGTCTGGATCGGTACTGTCTTCATTCTGCTCTGCTCTTCTTTCCCTGGTGTTGACACATTCCTCCACGAGACGGGTCCGGAGGGCTGTGAGCTCGTCCTTCAGCGCCTGCTTCTGTTGGAGCTGCCTCTGGAGGAGGCTACGTCTGTAGGCACGGGTACCAGGATCATTTTGGGCCGACGGGTCGAACAGCTGGACTTCGGTATATCGTGGTAGGAGACCCTCTGAGGGTCTCCTACCACGATATACCGAAGTCCAGCTGTATCATTTTGGGCCGACGGGTCGAACAGCTGGACTTCGGTATATCGTGGTAGGAGACCCTCTGAGGGTCTCCTACCACGATATACCGAAGTCCAGCTGTTCGACCCGTCGGCCCAAAATGATCCTGGTACCCGTGCCTACAGACGTAGCCTCCTTCAGAGGCAGCTCCAACAGAAGCAGGCGCTGAAGGACGAGCTCACAGCCCTCCGGACCCGTCTCGTGGAGGAATGTGTCAACACCAGGGAAAGAAGAGCAGAGCAGAATGAAGACAGTACCGATCCAGACACCCCTCCTGAACCTGACAGCGACCCTGACGAAGATGAGGACGCCCCTGATGAGGACTCCCGAGAACATGTCGATGACAACCCAGAATTCGACCCTACCAGCCAACAGAGAGAGGACGAGGACATCGGGGGTGGCCTGAACTACCCTGACAACATTACCCATGCCCTCCGAATCCTTAAGAAGAGAGACATGCAGAAGAGGACCCGCACCATCCTGAAGAAATTGATCAACCTCAACGGTGGCAAACTTCGTATACCACAGGAACGCCAGGAGTACATCAATATCTCGGGGTATACCCCGACTCCTGCACAGGAACAAATTCTCAAGATGGGCCTCAACTGCCACTACGTGACCAGACCAAGGCCCACTGATAAACGCCTCGAGGTCGAGCTGCTACTTGACTCAATCCTCGCCCTTCAAGATCGTGGCACCCTGCGGACTACTGATGCCCTCCAGCCCTTGCTTCTTGCTGAGGCCCTCACTGAGAGGGGTCGTTACACCAGTGGTATCGTCACCCAGGATATGAAGGCAGCTGCCAAGGAACTTAAGCAGGTTGCTGGTGTTACTGTTCGTAGGGCAGACAAGACTGCTGCCTTTGTGCTTATTGACACAGAGGAATACCACAAGAAACTCGACGACATCCTGGCTGATTCCTTAAAATTTGTGCGCCTCACCAGAAACCCTATCGAAGAAATCAAGAAAGAGGCTAAAAAAACCATCGAGGCCGTGAATGCAGCAACCAATGCCATGCACCTACCAGTTATTTCAGGGGATTTCTGGCCGGGCTACCTTTATGGCAATGTGAAAACCCACAAGCAGGGCAACCCCCTACGCCCCATTATAAGTCAATGCCCTACTCCGACTTACCAGCTTGCCAAACGACTGAATGCCATCCTGACGCCCTACATTCCAAATCGTTACTGTGTAGCTTCATCCACTGAATTCCTGGATAAAATTAAGGACTCTACGTGTGATGGAGTTATTGCATCGATGGATGTAGAGTCTTTATTCACAAACGTGCCTGTGGACGAAACCATAGACCTTATCGCAGATAGGGTCTATAGGGACGACTCTACACCATCTCTGAACATCCCTGAACCAACCCTTCGGACCCTCCTAGCCATCTGTACGAAGAGGGCCCCCCTTTACCACCCATCGAGGGCATACCTACTTACAGAAGGATGGTGTAGCGATGGGCTCACCCCTGGGAGTCCTATTCGCGAATTTTTACATGGGAATTGTAGAAGAGAGAGTGTTCTCCCGTGTAGAATGCCCCCTTTTTGTACTTTAGGTACATAGACGATACCTTTGTGAAAGCGAGATCAAGTGATGAAATCGAGACTTTGAGGAAGATGTTTGAGGACCATAGTGTACTCCGTTTCACCCTCGAACACAGCCAAGATAATCGCCTCCCGTTCCTGGATGTCCTAGTCACCTCGACGGAGAATGGATTTCGGACCACAGTGTATACTAAACCCACAAACCTAGGCATGTGCTTGAATGGAGACAGTGAGTGCCCCACCCGATATAAGAGTTCTACCATCAAGGCTTATGTCAGGAGGGCCCTGTCGCACTGTTCCACCTGGTGCGACACACACAAGGAACTGGACCGAATATCCCAAGTACTTGTCAACAATGGATTCTCTAATAAGCACGTCCAAAAGGAAGTCAGGAAAGCAGTAGACAAGTGGTACGAACCCGACCCCGCCGAGAGAATCGACAGTAGCAATAACATCAAGCTATTTTACAAAGGACATATGCATCCGAATTACCTGCAAGACGAGAAGGCAATGAAAGAAATCATCAAGAATAATGTATCCCCTACTGAAAACACCCAGAAATTGGACTTCATCATATATTACCAAACGGCCAAGACGAAAAGCCTTATTATGAGGAATAACCCAGCGCCCCCAGAGCAGGATTTCTTAAAGAAGACGAATGTTGTCTATGCATATCAATGCCCTATCCGTGGTTGTCCCGGGAAATTATATTGGCATGACAACTATGCGTCTTTCCAAGAGAATTTCTTGCCACGTACAGCAAGGGGCTATAAAGAATCATGCCCCTACAAAGACATAACACCCCTATTTGTCGAGCTGATATTATCAGTAACACCAAGATTATTGGTAGCGCCCCAGATGGTCGACGTCTACGCATCCTAGAAGCCCTACTGATACAGCGAGATAAACCCACCCTTAATACGACCCAAGAGATGTTTTTGTTACCATCAAGCCGTCGTATTGATACATCAAGAAACCCGAATTTTGACGCCGAAGTAGGAAATGATCTCAGCCACGTGGGACACTTTTCTGAGCGGGGAGAGCAGCCTGGCTGGCTCAGAGCGCGCCTCAGCCAATCAAAACTCAGGTCCCCCGATGACGTCACAGACTGGTATTCCCGGCCGTGATCATCGTACATCAGGCACCATACCATATCAGCTCCGATCAACCAATGAAAACCAATGAAAATTCCAGCCCTTTCACTTGTAATCCTGATCCTGGGTATAAATACCACCCGACTGCAGCAACCACCTCACTCTCTACCTGATGAAGAGGAAGGACTTATCCTCGAAACGCGTCGTAGTTTTTACTATTTTGTACCAAAAGTTTTACTTGTATTTTGTGAGAATATACTTGAAAAGTCTTCCCGATTTTGTCATTCACCCGACTGATGAATTTTTCAAGTCTGCTGGCTGATTGCAGTGCTCTAGAGAAGAGAATTATCCGGAAAATAGAAAAATTGGATAAGAAAATAAACTCTGCCGATGCAGCCATTACTTTTAACTCAACCTGCCTAAAAGAGGGTCTCCTACCACGATATTATTATTATTATTATCATTATTATTATGAAAGTAACTAGAGGTTTTATTGAGACCAGTTTTTAATTACTCACTTTTCAATTTTCATCTTCCATTATTCTTAACAAGAGATCCCATATGCAAAGTAAATTGGAATTAGAATTCTATTTTAGTGAATATATATATATATATATATATACATATATACAAATATGTATGTACATAAATATATATATATATATATACATATATATATATATATATATATATACATATATATATATATACATATATATATATACATATGTATATATATAAATACTGTATATATATATATAAATACTGTATATATATATATATATATATACATATATATATATATATATATATACATATATATATATATATATATATACATATATATATACATATATATATATATATATATATAAATACTGTATATATATATATATATATATATGCACACCAAATCACCTTAGGATATATGATTATCTAGAGGAACTATATTTTATAACCCTCATACCATCTTATTGCTAAAAACTCATGTTAAATAACTAGATCAAAATGTTAAGATAGGTAGCTCTTACTCTTATTCATATTTGGATTATATTTTCTCATCCCTCAAACATTATAATAGACACAAATTTTCCTTTAGAAATCAATCATGATTACTGCCCGAAGTAATATCATTGGAACTCGTATATCGCCATTAAAAATAATACGTCTTTACGAAGATAAATATCTGATATAAAAAGTAAATTATGATAACTTCTGTACTGCCAGAAGCTTTTCTGTTAGCGTCTGAAGTTTTTTTTCCATTCAGGAAATTGTTTTCCATTATTTTGTAGCAAAATAAAAATTGTAATTCGCGATACGATACTATTTCCTGTGTACCATGATTTTCTCGAACAACATTTTGAAATAGAGCGTATTGTTCTTTTTTTTCGTGTTATTGATAAAATCATTGTACTGTAATATATATATATATATATATATATGTATGTATATATATATATATATATATATATTTACACATATATATATGTGTGTGTGTAAATACATATATACATATATATATATATATATATACATATATATATATATATATATATAGATATGTTTATATATATATATATATATATATATGTATATATATATATATATATATAACAGATTTTGAGCGAGGCGAAAAATCTATTTTTGGGTGAGGTAGCCATGTCGTCTTGATGGAAGTTCCTTTAGGGTAGCTTCCTAGGGTATATTTGACTACGGTGATATTCCCAGAGAATTAACCTTAAGGTATCCAGAATTCTAACTCCTGGAGCGAATATCCCTATATTAACTTAACATTGGATATCACATAATATCAGAGGACATATTCTTGACACGCCACATAGCAATCTTCACCCAGAATAGAATTAACACTTCGAGGGGTCAAAGTGGCAAGAAAACGGAAAACGAGAATGAAAGGAGAGCCGTTAATAAGGTACCTCTCCTATCCCGCTTCGAGTGTGTATACAATGCTGCCGACGGCGCCATCTTCATTCCTTGTAGCGATACACGAGGTGCTACAGATACAGCATTATAGGGAGGGGTCCTATAGCCCTTTTTATTAAAAAGGAAGGGCGGGTCCATCAGGACGACATGGCTACTTCACCCAAAAATAGATTTTTCGCTTCGCTCAAAATCCGTTCTTTGGCTCAGGCCATGTCGTCCTGATGGAAGTATACCAGAGCATTACTGTATTCGTGCATTTTCAAATCGTGCCGTACTCTCAAGAAAGTATTTCCTGGTCAGCATAGACCTAGAGACCTATGATGTTACCGTCATACATCATTTCATCTAAGCATAAACCATGTTAGTGCTTCCTGCCCCCTACAGGGAAGAGTCATAATAGACTCTGGAAAAAGTCTCGAGGAGTACATATGCCTATGGATGACTAACAGACAAGCAATTATAGCGGTCTCACCCTATATGTAATAAAACAAAGTTTTTATAAAAACCACTAATGTCAGTATGAAATACTGGATTGGACAAAGGTTTATATCCGTGTATGAATAAATTTTGCATATCCACCACCATCCCTATAGGGTATGAAGTCTTTCCTACTTGGGGAAAGCATAAACCAATGAATGTTTGTTTGTAGTAAGGAACAATCTTTTAGGACTATTAATGTTAAAATTATCCTTAGTTTTAAAGTAATGCTAAACCATTCTCTAGTAAAATAACAGGCGAATAAGACGCAAGGTTCACAAAGAACTAGTTTATTGACAATCAATAAAAATATATAGGTTAATCGACAATTATAAAACTATAATATGTTGATGAATCAATAAATATACATAAGGATCACAGTAAACATAAAATATTGTTTCATCTGAAAGGAGAAAAACATATATGCGCCACTTTTAATATCGAAATATTAATATTATTATCATAGTCTGTTTTACTACTCAATCACACAAGCGTCAGAAACGCTTGGCACACGTGTCTGCACTTATACTTGGTTCACCTTTGTTTATGGAACAGTTAACAAGGACACCTTAATGGCCTAACGCTTAGTCTGTAGAAACAGTCCGTGACTACATACCCACCCTTGAATTAATTGTCCCAATTAATTTCACTGTTCCTCGCAGAATTAAACAGCAGGTTTAACGACACTACCTACTGCCACCACAGACCTCTTCAGTTGCTCCACTTGCTTCGCATAGTGTCTAAAGAATACTCTGGATGACTTCCAGCCAGTGTATGAGCGAAGATGTTCGAAATCCATATTATTAAAGAAATTTATGGAAGAGGCAACTTTTCTCGGATCATGACCTGTGGGTGTACTGTCTGGATCCGCTCTGCGAATAAAATAGGTGATTTTCGCCCTTAGTTGCTTCAGATATAAATTTGAGCCTGATATTTCTCCCTTAAACAGCTGACCTCCCCTAAAGTCGGAAGTTCTACGAAGATAGACCTTTAGGCACTCCACTGGACATAGACGTTCATCTTCTTTCAGAGGGCAGATTCTCCAGGCACCCCACCTATTGGTCGCACCTATTGGTAGGTAGCTCGTTCTTGGCAAGAAACGTTGGGTCCGGAAAAAGGTTCAGTTCTCCCCCATCTAAGAACTGAACATGACCTTCCTCTCTTGAGAGGGCTACTATTTCACTAACTCTAGCCCCCGAAGCGAGTGCAAACAGAAATATAACTTTTTGGGTCAAATCCTTTAAAGGACACTCCTCATTATTCATCATTGAAGCAAAATGAAGAACCTTATCCAAAGACCATAATATGGGTTTCGGAGGTGCTGATGGTCTGAGCCTAGCACAGGCTTTCGGAATTTTGTTAAAAATGCCATTAGAGAGGTCGACCTGGAAGGCATATAGAATAGCTCTTGTCAAGGCGGACTTACACGTTGATATTGTGTTGGCTGCTAAACCTTGACCATGGAGGTGGATGAAGAATGATAAGCAGAAGTCTGTTGAGATCTTTTGTGGATTCTTCACCTTGACAAAGGACACCCACTTCCTCCATGATGACTCATATTGTCTTCTGGTAGATTTGGACTTAGATTCCTCAAAAAAGTCTATCTGTCTCTTGATATCCCGAATCTTTTTCTCACCGCTAGGGAGAGAAAATCATGAGCTGTAGGTTCCGGGTTTTCTGTGATGAAGCGAAGACAGTCGACTTCTGAACTCGCTGAGTCAAAACTGAATGCGGTAGTGGTAGAAACTTCAGCTGTAGTTCTAATGCCAAAGGGAAACAAACGCTGTTCGGCCACTTGTGAGCCACTATTGCCGCTTTCCCATTGAAAGATCTCAATTTGTCAAGGACATTCAGTAGAAGATTGTACGGAGGGAACAGATAAATCCTGAACCATCTGTTCCAGTCGTGTGACATTGCGTCCACTGCTTTCGCTAAAGGATCCTCGTATGGGGACACATAAAGATGTAACTTTTTGTTGTCCTTTGTCGCAAAGAGGTCTATCTGCAGTTCTGGGACTTTACTCAAGAAGAAAGAGAATGATCCTGCGTCCAGGGACCATTCTGACTCTATCGTCATGAGCCTGGATAGAGCATCCGCCGTCACATTGCGGACTTCTTGAAGGTGAACTGCTGACAAGGGCCATCTCTTCTTTTCCGCTAGCCGGAAGATGGCCAACATCACTTGGTTGATTTGAGGTGACCTCGATCTTTGTCGATTCAGGCATCTCACTATCACCTCGCTGTCTAGTACCAATCTTATGTAAGAAGTACTGCCATGGCTTCCAGAAAGTTTATATGAAACTTCTTGAATAGGTTGGACCAAGTTCCTTGGACTTTCTTCCGGTGAGAATGACCTACCCAACCTTCTTTCGGAGCGTCTGTATGAATAGTCATTGAAGGGGGAGGTGGCTTAAGAAGTACCGATTTTTTCAGTTGCTTGGCTTTGGACCATGGCTTGAGAAGCATTCGCAGACGAGTCGGTATTGGTCTTATCAGATCTCTTCGCGCGTTTGATGCATATTTTCTCCAAACTCCGGTTGCATCCTTTAGCTGTGCTCTTAGCCCCGGTTCTGTTACTGAGGCAAACTGAAAAGAGCCCAGCACTCTCTCCTGTTCGCGTCTTGATATCCTTTTGGATTCTAGTAGTCTCTTGACAGAACCTGTTATTTCTTTCCTCTTCTTTACAGGGTTGAAAAGTTGGTGTGACAGTAAGTCTCAGTGGATTCCCAACCACTGAAACTTTTGAGATGGAGAAAGTCGAGACTTTTTTCTGTTGATCTTGAATCCTAGATGTTCCAGGAACTGGATCACCTGTTGGGAAACTTGCATGCATTCTGTCCTGGATGCTGCCCACACCAGCCAGTCGTCCAAGTTGGCCACTACTTGGATTCCCTTTAGGCGTAATTGTTGGAGAGCTGCGTTCGCAAGCTTCGTGAAAATTCTTGGGGCTATGTTTAGCCCGAGTGGCATGGCTCTGAAGGCATAGAGTCTTCGTTGTAGCTTGAACCCTTGGTAGGAGGAGAGGTGACGACTGATTGGAATATGCCAATAAGCGTCTGAAAAGTCTATAGAGATGGTAAATGCCTGTTTGGGTAGTAAGGTCCTTATGTGTTGAAGTGTCAACATCCTAAACTTGTAGTTTACTATGAACTTGTTGAGTGGCAACAAGTCCAGAATGACTCAGAATGACTTCTTTGGAACGCAAAACAGCCTTCCTTGGAACTTGATGGACTTTACCCTTCGAATTACTCTTTTCTCCAAGAGTTCTCGAATATATTCTTCCAGAACGGGGATAGAGTGTTGGAAGAATTGTGGGAATGGAGGTGGAGTGCTGTAACAGCTCCAACCTAGTCTATTCTTGATTAGGCTGTGGGCCCAGTGATCGAAGGTCCAACGATCCCGAAAAAGATGAAGTCTCCCTCCTACAGGAAGCGTTTCACTTCTGCTGTTGTTGACCTGAGGCCTTGCCTCCTTGACCGCGTCCTCCCCTGAACCCCCTTCCTCTTGAAGGGCGTCTAGATGAGCCTCTGGCTGTTCCTCTAGCTCTTAGACGAAAGGTAGTTGTCTGCCTTTCAAATGCTGGGTTAAATGCCGGTGACTGAGTTGTCACGGCTTGAGGTACCAACTGGTACGTGGTTGGGTTTTGTGCCACCATCTGAGGTACTGCGGTCATGGGAAGTTGTTGCTCTTGCTGCCTATAAGGTTTGGATAGCCATGAGGATAGCCTAGGTTTTTTAGTCTTCCTTTTAGGTTGGGGACCTTCTTTTAAGAGGTAGGCCCCACTTCTGGAGAAGGTTTCTATTCTCTGTGGCGGCCTTATCCACTACCTCTTTGACCACTTCGCTAGGGAAGAGGTCTTTACCCCATATGCAAGAGGAGATCAGTTTCCTCGGTTCGTGCCTCACTGCAGCCGAGGCGACCACGAACTCTCTACAAGCTCTGCTAGCTTTGATGAAACTGTAGAGGTCCTTTGTTACTGTGGCCAGATGGGTTCTGACTACTACCATAAACATATCTGGGACTTTGGGGTCACTTGCCATCGTTTCCAGAGTCGTTTGTAATGACATCGATGCAGCAAGTCTCTTTTTTGTCTCTTGCTCCCTATGCAAGAGAAAATCTGACAGCTTTGGAAGGTCTTCACCGAACAGACGTCCGGCAATATCGGCCTCCAATTTCCCGACTGAGAAGGTAAGATGGACGTCCTTCCAGTCTTTCTGGTCCATGGGTAAGGTCAGGGACAGAGGTTTACATTCCTCCAAGGAGGGACATAGTTTCTCTGCCTCAACCGCTTTCAAGGCAGCCTTAAATCCCTTCTCCATAAAGGGAAAGTCTCTGGTAGGAGAAGCTACAAAGGAAGGATGCTTACTCAAACAGGTACCTTTGAGTTTGTGAAGCCCCTCTCTTTCATCGAGCTCCATAGTAAAGCCTGTGCTTTACTATGGTCAAAAACTATGACCTCCTTCGGCTCCGTCTCTTCCTTTGAGGCTGGCTCCTTCCTAAGACGGACATAGCAGTCTGGTTAAGACTCCTTGTTGGGCCAGAATTCCACTTCTTTAAAGGGAATTGAACCCAACTTCTCCGATATGACAATCTTCCCAGTTGTCATAGGCATGTGCTCGGCATACCTCCATGGATTAGCATCGAGCACAAAGGAAGATCCTTCACGTTGAGCTTCTCTCTCTCTCTCTCTCTCTCTCTCTCTCTCTCTCTGAAATTAATTAAATGAAATCTTATGAACTAAATAATATATGAATATATCTATAACTATTGGAGATAGACTCTCTCTCTCTCTCTCTCTCTCTCTCTCTCTCTCTCTCCCTGAAATTATTCAAAGGAATTTTTTTAACCTAAATAATACATGAATATATCTAAAACTATTACTGATAGACTACTCTCTCTCTCTCTCTCTTTCTCTCTTTCTCTCTCTCTCTCTCTCTCTCTCTCTCTCTCTCTCTCTCTGAAATCATTCAAATGAAATTTTAAAACTAAATAATATATGAATATATCTATAAAAATTGGAGAGAGACTACTATCTCTCTCTCTCTCTCTCTCTCTCTCTCTCTCTCTCTCTCTCTGAAATTAATTAGATGAAATCATTCAAACTAAATGATTTATAGATATATCTATAACTATTGGAGAGAGGTTAATCTCTCTCTCTCTCTCTCTCTCTCTCTCTCTCTCTCTCTCTCTGAAATTATTCAGATGAAATCATTCAAACTAAATGATATATAGATATATCTATAACTATTGGAGAGAGGTTACTCTCTCTCTCTCTCTCTCTCACTCTCTCTCTCTCTCTCTCTCTCTCTCTCTCTCTCTGGTCACGTACCATTAATTTTACTGCTTAGTGGTGTACCAAAATGGCCATCGACAACAGGATATGAAAGACCCGGGAACATAATCGAAGACAGAGGGATCTTCCGTTATGGTGCCAAGTTACGACCTCGTAAAGTCAGGGAGACTTGAATCGGCTTTATTCTATTTTGATTTCTAGATCAAAAGTTTGTTTTATTTTTCATTCTCTTACTTAGAAGATATTCACTAAGTAGAATTTAAGGGATAAACAGTTTATTTTCTCTTTTGAGTCTCATCGGGTTTGCTTTAAAAAATCTAAAACAGAATCACTCATGGTATGTTATATTAATGCATGAATAATTAATTCGTTTGTTGTATTGACATTACTGATTATATTTTTTTGATATTTATGAAGAATGGTACATTTGATATCCATGTATGCATTCTCTCTCTCTCTCTCTCTCTCTCTCTCTCTCTCTCTCTCTCTCTCTCTGCGTAGGCAAGTGACAGCTGCATAACATGTTACTGTTTGACTCTTTTGTATTCTTGTAGGTAGTTCCTCTACTATATGGGTAACAGCATCCACTTAGGTAAAGAAATACAGTCTATGTCAAATGTAACCATGGCATAATGAAAATTAGAGACATATATAGAATTATTTTTTACCACAAATAACTCAAAATATACAAATAGTTTTAAATAAAGAAATATTTTATATATCATGTTTTACTGTAACTTTTATTTTCGTTATAATTTTACATTAATACAGAAACCTCCAAGAGGAGAAACTTGGCTTTATTCTCTCCTGGTAAGCAATCTTGCAGCACTGACCCCCATTTGCATTTACATGGAAATGACCATTGGTTCAGCCTTGCAAACACATTCTGATTTGATGGGGACGGATGCTAAACCACGTGGGAAATTACTTTCTTGCAAGATAATGCATTAATGTCATTCTCATTTTTTGGCTTAGAAATACGATAATTGCGAAAAGATTTATGATATGTCATTGATCTATTCAATATTAACTTCTTTCATTTCAGAATATTTTGTATTTTGATGATAGAAGTATTAAGTATGAATCAATTTCTTTGAGATAATATGCTAATGACTAATTTTACTCTTCAGAATTATTCCCTTCTATTATTTCCACATTAGCATGGGATAAAAACTAACAAAAAAGTTCTGAATATCAAAATATTTGTCAAATTTAATTTCAGTCATATTAACTTTTATATATCTTAATACATTCTATTCAAAATTTATTTAGTTTTAGTGAAATTTTCATAAACAAATATGAAGTCATTATGATAAAAGGTTAATACTTTTAGATTTCTGTACATATCTCCTGTAATTTCTACTTTCTTCCACTGTGTTGGGTTAGAGTTCTCTTGCTTAAGCATACTATTCTACCGTATTTCTCATCCTCGTGTTATGTTAAATTTTTTTTTAGCTTATATAGGAGATATTCATTTTATCTGGGCTTATAGCATCCTACTTTTCCAACTACGGTATAATAATAATAATAATAATAATAATAATAATAATAATAATAATAATAATAATAATAATAATAATAATAATAATAATAATAATAATAATACAGTCATATGAATACTGTAGATACACTAGTAAGGCAACATCTGTATAGTAATTTACATCAAATGTGAATGTGGGTTGTCCATTTTCAATTGAGTATTTAAATTTAAGAAGAATAATGTAATCTCTCTCTCTCTCTCTCTCTCTCTCTCTCTCTCTCTCTCTCTCTTCCACAAATCGTGAACGGCATTACTCGACATTATCCCAAAATGACAATCTTTAACTGAATAAGAAAGCCTCATTGATATCATCAAAGAGAGAGAGAGAGAGAGAGAGAGAGAGAGAGAGAGAGAGAGAGAGAGCATCCCCGATAGCGCCATTTTACGATGTTATAAAATGGAAGAACATTTTATATGAGGTTTGGAGAATAATAATTTTACATTAGTAGTGTCTATGTTCACAAATATGAAATGTCGATAAAGCCTTAAAGTCCAAAAATACACAGAACCCACGCGCACACCAACACACACACAAATATATATATATATATATATATGTATGTATATATATATATATATATATACATATATATATATACACATACATATATATATATATATATATATGTATATATACATATATATATATATATATATATATACATACATATATATATACATATATATATATATATATACATACATATATATATATATATATATATTTATATATATTTATGTATAATATACATATATATATATATATATATACGTGTGTGAATGTAATATTGGTTAATAGTTAATCAGAATTAAGTAATTAATCCGGGGAAGGTTAGTATTATGATATCAAAATTATTTCTGACAATTAATCATTGATTAGATTTTTCACTCATTCTGAAATATTACAAATAATTTTGAACCTTACTCTGATTCAATGTTTATTTTGCAAACTTCACTCATGAATATATGGAAATCTAAAAACTTCCATCCATATAGAATGGAGTTTCGGAATCAATGGAAAAAATAGTAACAACGTTCGGTGCTATTATAGTATGCTATCTACCGCCGATTTTCCTATCTACCACCCCTTTCTGAAATTTTGGAATTGATTTATTGTTTTGTTTATGAGACCCCAGTTAACACTACTTTACAACTAATTGAGAAATCACCTAATACTTTTAGTGATTGGTTTAATGTGTCTGGAAGTGTGTAGTGTGATGTAGTTGGAAAGTTCCGAGAAAAGGCGAAGATGTATTTCCTGCTTTCTTGAATGATGTAAGATATGTTTATAAGCAGTAGCAGAATAAATTTTTGATTGAATATTTTTCATAGATTATTTTCTTTCAGTTTTGTAATATTTGATTTTTCATTTGATTAACTAGTAACATTGTTGTATGATGAGCTTTGAATAATTTGTAAAAAAAAAGTTTCCCTACAAACTGCTTATAATTATGCACCCATGTTGTCCAGCCAATAAATATTATTAAACTATCATTAAAGTCCTATGAGGATAACATACTGGTGATAAATAATCTGTTTGATAATCCTCATCAAACAGGAGGATTAACATTGACGGTAGACAACATACTTTGTGTAGATACCATACTATAGTAGAAATTCGACGCTAGATAGCATACTATAATAGAAATTCGACGGTAGATAGCATACTATAATAGCACCCAACGTTCGGTGTGAAAAGCGAATGGAAATGTATTTAAGTATGTATATATCTATATATATATATATATATATATACATATATATATATATATGTATATATATATATATATATATGTATATATATATGTATATATATACATACATATATATATATATATATATGTATATATGTGTGTGTATATATATATATACATATATATATATATATATATATGTGTGTGTGTGTATATATATATATATATATATACATATACATATAGATATAATGTATATATATGCAGTATATATATGCATCTATATACATACATACATATATATATATATATATATATATTTATGCATATATATATATATATATATATACATATATATATATATATATATGTGTGTGTGTGTGTGTTTATATATATACACATATATACATATACATATAGATATAATGTATATATATGCAGTATATATATGCATCTATATATATATAAATATATATATATATATATATATATACATATATATATATATGAATATATGTATATATATATATATATATATATACATATATATATTTATGCATATATATATATATATATATATATGTAATATATATAATATATGCATATTTATGTATATATATATATATATATATGTGTGTGTGTGTGTGTGTGTGTATGCACACATATATACATTCATATATGCATGAATTTTATTATCATCATCCCCATCAGCTGTTGCTAGTCCACTGCAGGACAAAGGCATGAGACATGTCCTAACATTGTGACTTTTTAATGGGCTCCATGCTACTATGAGATTCAGGGCCTCTGTAACACGGTTTTTTGGACTTTGCTCCTTATCAAAGCATCGGGTGTAGCTGAAAGTTGACATTTGTATATTTTACAACCACACACAAATTTTGTCAGCATTATCAATAACCTAAACCCGATGGTTTTAATTTTTATAGAGTAAAAATGATCCAGCCGACGACAAGGCCAGTGATACCGAGCCAAGAGTCGAAAACATTCATTACGTAAGCAATGTAAACACCTTTGGACAAAATTTTGCCCCGCCCATCCACCAGACACCCATTCACCTTCTTCCATCTGCTCTGAAACCCATAACAGTCAAAAATGGCTAACAGGATTTGGAATTGCCCCCGTGGTTGCAAACCTGCATTTGTCTTACGACTTGCAACTTTATACAGTCATGAGAAAGCCCTGAATAGGTAATTATTCAATTTCTAGTTTAAATCCAATGTTTATGGTCTGATTTGTATTTAGCGTAACATGATTATAATACTTGTAATGTCATTCAGGCTTTTGAACATTTCCATTAACTATTCACTATGCCACCAAGAGAGAGAGAGAGAGAGAGAGAGAGAGAGAGAGAGAGAGAGAGAAGAGAGAGAGAGATTGTATGTAAACAGTCTTTATATAACTTTTTTTTGTTAAAATAAGATTTTTGTGCTAAAATCTCCATCAGACCAACGGATCATCCGATATCATTTTTTTCTTCTTCTTGGGCCGTACGAACGTGCTGGGTATGTTTTGGGCATGACTGCATTTTGTAAATAAATCATGAATAGTTTTAGGAGTTTTATTTGTACATATAATGGGAATCTATAGATGTAAAGTGAACATAATTCATTTATCCTTTAAAATATTTACTACATGTAGCAAAACAAATAGTAGTAAAGATGATAATGCAATGAAGGAATGATACCATACTTTATCTTTAGCTTCAACGTCAGCAATAACATACCCAGTTGCCATAATTTGTCAGCTTAATGAAATAACCTATCATCTAATGTTAAACTTAATTTCTGAGGAGGCCATGGCTTATTGCACAGTGAAAAAACATGACAAAGACTTTATGAATGGCGGAACAATACATAGATGTGGGTGGGGTATCAGTGCTGGCGTAGTAATACTACTGTAGCAGTACTGCCGCAACAGTAGTATGCATGAATTAAACGTTAAGGCCAACTGCTGGGATCATTGAGAATCATTTAGCACTTCTTACAACTACTCGAGAAATGAGTTTTTATAGCCAGAATTTGAATTTTCTGATCGAACAATGCCCATGATAGCCTTCAGTGTTATCCTGATTCATAACGAGGCCAAAGTGGGTGGAGTCTCATGAAGTCATCATTCTGACGATAATTATTGGTGAAGGTTTAAAGCGAAAATACGGTACCGGCTATCTTTTTTTTACAGTAAATAGGTAGGTAGATAGACAATGAATAAAAATTGCTTGACATTGGATATAGCAGTTATCAAATCAAGCTTGTCTACTACGTTTTTGAAAATTACCAACTATTCCATACACTTTGTCAATCTGATTGTGACCCATAAAGTAGACTGTAATTTCTTAGGAAACTTATTTTGGGAATTAGACAATAATCGAAGTGTTTTTGTATTTATTAACATATTTTGTTCGTTTGTTCATTATGACAATTCTCAGTGGAGAGATTTCAGAGTTCATAAAGGTGTACTGCTTTGCTTTTATTTACACCTTTGTGTTATTGTTGGCAGAGGTATAGCCTTCGTTACGTATAACCAATCATCGATCGAGAAAGAGAGAAGAAATGCCGTCATAAGTTACGTAACGAGTGCGTTCGAAACCTTTTCTCTGAGTAAGTTGGCCCGTCTTCAAAAATCGTCACTTTTACTTAATAAAGTACCAAATTTATTCAACCTACGTAATGCAGAATATAATCAAAATTTATGTGTAGATATAATGTGCATTCTGAATAAGCGTTATATTTATGAAATTCATAGAAAAAAAGTTATTGCGAAAAAAACCGTGTTACAGGGGCCCTGAATCTCATAGTAGTCTATTATTATGTATAGAAAGGTACTTTCTCACTTGATAGGGTATCTAATGATAATTGACCTAAGCCATAATGCCGTTATAGGATAATCTGATGATTATTGCATAGGTTTTCTGATTGAAAGTATTGTTGAATTATCATTAATATATATATACATATATATATATATATATATATATATATATATATATATTATAATTTTTTTTTTTTTTTTTTTTTTTTTTTTTTGAGGTGGGGGCGCCTTAGGACCTACTGAACGATGAAATCCCAGCATCTAGTGTTGCATTTGAAAGGGAGCAGCTACAAATAAAAAAAATATTGGGTTATCAAAAAAAAAAGAAAATAAATCTTCATTTTAGCATTCAGTATCTTTCTTTCTTATGTTATAAATAAAAAAATTTTGAGCACAGCGAACAACTATAAAGTGATGAAGATAATTTAGCTTTCAGAAAATAAAATCATCAGATTAGTCTGAAAGTTTATCTAAAATCATAGTTCATTAATGAAAATAGATTTACAAATGGTAATTCAAATTACAAATACTTTATCTTCAAAACTTTAATTTCAACCTTACCTGATTGTTTATTAGATTATAAAGGCAAAGCGAAAAGGCCATTAGATAAATGCGCAACTTGTCAAAATTAATCAAGTTAAAATCTTTATTCGTTGTATAATGGTTTTGGAGAGACCAAAAAAAATCTGTTTAGAATCTGGATAAAATCAAATGCCTTAATTATCTATAGATAGACGTTAATTTTTCTTTTAATTCGTTAAGAGGAAATTTGTTTGATAAATAATAGAATATAAGTGGATTTTAACTGGTCATATCAAATTTAATTACATGAAAGGTTCCTGCTAGTTTTATAATTATTATTATTATTATTATTATTATTATTATTATTATTATTATTATTATTATTATTATTATTATTATTATTATTATTATTATTATTGTTGTTGTTGTTGTTGTTGTTGTTGTTGTTGTTATTATTATTATTATTATTATTATTATTATTATTATTATCATTTCCATGTTTCCATTCCTCCCCCTGAGCTATTTTCCCTGTTGGAGCTCCTGAGCTTATAGCATCCTGCTTTTCAAACTAGGGTTGCAGCTTAGAGAGTAATAATAATAGATATAACCAGAGAGAACAATCCAATGTGGAACTGTTTGGTAAGTTAAAGGATCCAATAACTCTCTAGGGGTAGTATCTCAACGAGTGTATATTATTCAATGATTAATTAAATATTTTCTAATACAAATACCAGAAAACAGATTCAAATGACTTCTTATGCCGTTAGAGTTCCGATTAGGGAAGGTAACCATTGCTATTTATGGTTAGAATTTAGATTGGTGACCAACAATGAAGATCAACAATCAGAAACTTTTATTTTTCTGCGCTATATGTAGGCGCATAAAATTTTCTAGATGTTTTATTATTATTATTATTATTATTATTATTATTATTATTGTTATTATTATTATTATTATTATTATTATTATTATTATTATTATTATTATTATTATTAATAGATTTCACCAGTCGTCTCTATCTTGAGCTTTTAAATCAATAATTCTCCATTCATCCTCTCCCACTTCCCGATTCATAGTCCTCAGCTATGTATCGGCGTTAATGACGTTAGATGTCGGGATGGCAGAAAACTTTAAATCAATCAACCAATCATTCCTCAGCAATGTGGGCCTGGATCTTCCAACACTTCTATTGCTTTTTGCAGCCTAGTTAAATTATTGTGAACTAATATCTCTTGGGAGAGTGCAAAGAGCATGCATAAACCATTTCCATCTACCCTTCACCATAATCTTTCCACATATGGCACTCCGGTAATCTCTCTTATAGTTTCATTTCTAATCCTGTCATGCCATTTAACTCCCAATATTCTTTTGAGTGCTTTATTCTTAAATCTACAAAATCTGTTGGATATTTTTCCATTGCCATACCATGAACCATGTTCATACTGTAACACATATTTACTAAACTGATATATAGACTGATTTTTATAGTGGTCGGTTAGCTGAAAGTGATCCAAGATTTTCCAACCTTACCGCCATGATTATGGGTTCATTTGAGTTTGTATTAACAAATAAAACAATATTTTGTCTTTATATTGAAGTCTGTAACATTTCCAGTTCATTTTATGCTACTATAGATTCTTCATAGTGTATTCAATGTTGTTTTTGTTTTTTATAGATAGAGACAAGATGTTTCTCTTAAATACTAAAAATTCATAGAATTTCTTTTCGTTCTTTACCGTTATACATAATTAATCCTAAAAGAAACATATCTAGTTTTATGAAAAGATAAATTCAGTATAAATCATAAAAAAATGCAAATAATGTGGACAGCGTGTGTAGAAAAGTTCATTTAATCCCCGGCTGTAATTTACAGCACTCGTCTCTCTCTCTCTCTCTCTCTCTCTCTCTCTCTCTCTCTCTGTTCAACTTTCTTTGTCTTCCGAGTCCTCTGTGGATGAGAATCCTTTCTGGTCCTGCAAATGAAGTATCCCTGTTGTGCGTGTGCATGTAAGAGCGACAGACAAACAGCCAGAAAGAAGCAGAGGAACACATTTATGACCACATTTAGCTTTTAACGACTCGCATATATGTACACACACACATATATATATATATATATATATATTTATATATATATATATATATATATATATAAACTAAGGAAACTTGCTGGTGTGGACTGGCACAGAAAGGCTATAAACAGACACAATTTGAAGGACATGTCTGAAGCCTTTGTTCTGCAGTGAAATAGTAACTTCTTATGATGATGGATATATATATATATATATATATATATATATATTAATGACAAATCGCTGGAACATGCGATGTCTCAAGATGACAGCAGGCCGGGAGGAAAAAGGAAACGAAGATTGGACAAGCGCTTTCATGTTATTATTACACCTCTTCACGGTCTTATAACACGAAAGCGCTTGTCCCAATCTTCGTTTCCTTTTTCCCCCCGGCCTGCTGTCATATATATATATATATATATATGTATGTATATATATATATATATATATAGACATATATATATGTGTGTGTATATATATATATGTATATATATATATATATATATATGTGTGTGTGTGTGTGTGTGTGTGTTTGTGTGTATGTATATGTCTACATACACACACTCGCACACACACACATGCACATATATATATATATATATATGTGTGTGTGTGTGTGTGTGTGTGTCAATTAATAAAAATAAAAAAATACATAACTAACGAACTAAATTAGGAAAAATTATCATGCAGTACCAATACACCAATATAAGGATATGATATTTCATATAAATTACTTACTCAAAACCTCAACAATAACAGCTACTTGGTCCATTCAAAACCAAAATAAATAACTTTCAGAAGTAAGCCAGGCTCTGTCTAATACTCTCTATAAAATTAAAAAAAAAAAACCCGTACGCATAATGAAGTGCCAAATGAAGTGTCTAACCCAGAACAATTTCTGCATAAGAGGATTTTCTCCTAACTTTCCAAGTACTGCGAAAGGCATCCGTTTCCTTCAACTTCGCAGACTGGGTCGTGGAAACTTTGTCGAGGGTCGCTGAAGGAGATGGGCTTTTAGGTTCAAAAGAAAAGATGAACACAAATGCATACAATTATCACTCTTTGATGATAGGCAAACATCTGGCTCTGTTTGTTCGACTGTTCAGAGGAAGTTGAATTTTTTGAAGGGGGTAAAGGAGGCATAAATTAATTTTTTATTGGGGTGGTA
>NC_090735.1:40468137-40470637 GCF_036898095.1 Palaemon carinicauda | reverse complement strand
TTTCTTTGATTACACATAAGCCCATGAAGCGAAGAAATTATGACATTATTTCCAGAATCTTTGAACATTTAGTGATAAGTGACAAATTCTCTCCCTTCTACTGACATTACATAGCAGGAAGATTTTTGAGATTATTCCTTTAAAGCGACCAGGCTCTTATTCAAGTCTATCAGTAATGGTGATAACGGTATATTTAGACACAACCAGTTCACAGAAAATATAAATCATGGAATTCTCTTAAAATAAAAATAAAAGAACTACTTCCATTAGTATATGAAAATGGTACAGTTCTATTTGTACCTTCCGACCACCGTTGATTTTCTCTTACAAAATCATTTCATGGAAAAAAATGAACGTCTTGGACACAAAGCCATAAATACAAAGCCATGAACCAATTTGGGATTTCAATGCTGATTGGTAGCCTTTAAACTGCCTCGCTTTGAATTGCTTTTATAAAAAAAGTGTTTTCGACTCGGTTGAAGTTCAAACGGTCCGCGAAAAGTCATTGCACAAGAGATACTTAATCCTATTTTCGTTTTGTATCTTCATTTCATTTGTTCCGTTTAAAAAAAAAAAATCGTAAATGGTGTCCCTCCGTTAAGCTTGTATTCTTGGGGATATTACTTGTTTTATTACTAAAACAATAACAAAAGGTAGGAAATAAGCATCATACAAGAGATAGAAAACATGCATTTATGCATTTCCTAAGGTACTTTCCCTAAATTTGAGGGTAACCGACATATCAGGAGCAGTCTATGTTTCTGTTTATTCAATAATAAGACTACTAATCATCTTCTGACCTTATTATCACTTCATCGTCCAGCTATGAATTAGCTGGAATTAAATTGCTTAATAACTTTTCTTGGAGTAAGACTAAATAGTAAAAAAAAAAATAGTTGCAATAATAATAATAATAATAATATTAATAAAACTGGTAATAAAAATGCCTAGAAAATATGAACATATGGAAAAAATAAAAACATGTCAACGTCATGTCTATTAAGAGGCTTAAATCAACATAGACTTTTACATTGGGTCATAAAATAACTAATCTCAATTAAGTTCACTATTCCATCACCACATTAGATTACACACTAGTATGTGTGAATATATGTATTCAAATATATTCATCTAGAGATTACAAAAAAAAAGCAAGGGATGAAACTAAAGTCGATGAATTGACGAACTAAGAAAGTTGAGAGTGCAGACTGGCATAGAAAGACCATAAACAGATACAAGTGGAAGGACATGTCTGAGGCCTTTTGATCTTCTGCGGTGGATTAGTAATTGCTAAGGATTATGATGATGATATATAATTCATATATACATACACTATGTATATATAAGTATATATATATATATATATATATATATATTATATATATATATATACAGTATATTATATAATTATATACTATATTATTATATATCATATATATATATATATATATATATTATATATATATACTGATATATATATATGTATATATATATATATATATATATACATATATATATACATATATATAATAATATATCTATATATATATATATGTATGTATGTATGTATGTATATATATATATATATATATATGTGTGTGTGTGTGTGTGTATGTATATACACACACAACACTCATATATATATATATATATATATATAATTTCATAATTCCGCCAAGACACATTAAGTTTGCATGAGATGCATAAATGTAAACCATTAAGACTAGAGTGGCTCAATGGATTTATTAGTTCCTTTCCAAAGCATTTCTACGTCTCTGACTATTAATACGTACAACCCGACCACCTAAATTTATTTAAATAAACGTAAAGCTTTCTTATTCCCCATATATCTATTATTTTGTTTTAGAAAATCTCACCTGAACAAATAATGATAAGTTACTAAGACGAAAAAAAAGTGATAATCGTAAATATCATATTACTTGAAATATTATCAGAAATTTAAAAGGTAAATGAATGATTTTCTTTCTAATTTAGATACATTTATTTCATTTCCGAAATGACTAAGAAAATCACCCTAAAATTAGAAACATGTTCTTCTTTTCTTCAGCACTAAAGAGCATCTTCCTCTGCGCTCTGTGGGGCCACAGTTGTTGCAATACAGTCATCAAAATCAGTTGGATCCAGATCATGTATGAATGTTCCATCAGCGCATGTCGCACCATAAATAATCTGGCTCATGTATATATCGTTGATTATGAGCCAACGAATGTCACAGCCACACTGAAGAGGATTATCTGGAAGGATTTTAGAATCCTATGAAAGTAGGGATTTGGTGAAAGTTTTCAACAAGGGGTGGGATTTTTAAAGGTTTAAAGGACGCTCATGAAGGACGCAGGCAAGGGACAGCGATAGTGCCCTAGCAAGCAGGACAATGGTCTAGAGACTGACCATATATATACATTGGATCAACAACCAAGACCTCTTCCATCCAAACCAGGAGCCAGGCAATGGCTGCTAATTGCTCAGCAGGTAGACCTAG
>NC_090735.1:40441918-40446918 GCF_036898095.1 Palaemon carinicauda | reverse complement strand
GAGAAAACGTTATTTGATACGCTTAGTTTAATTAACTTCATTGTTTTTTCAATACCGAGGGGGAAGTGATCTTCATAAGGGATTAATTTTTCCCTCAAGAAACCTAATACATCGTTGATCGGGACCTTTGTAAATAGGGATTCTACGTCAAGACTCAAGAGTTTTACATTGTTTACCGGGATATTTAATCTATTGAATTTCTGGATGAAGTCCTCTGCATGCTTAATATGAGCTGAAGAAAAGCTCCCTAGAAAGGGAGACAGCAAGTCTGCTAACCATTTGGATATATTATATATAAATGACCCTTTACATGAGACGATTGGGCGTAAGGGAATACCGTCCTTGTGAGTTTTTGGGAGCCCGTAAAAATATGGCAACGAAGGGTTCATGACTTTGAATTTTTCTAAGACCTCGATGTCTTTTTTATTATTTCCGATTTTTCTTACGGATTTGAAAAACTCCGGAGCAATAGAGTTACGGGGATCTTTTGTTAGCTTTTCATATGTAGTGTCATCGTTTAAGAGTTGTTGAACTTTGTTGACATACGTCTCTTTATCAAGAATGACTATTTTTCCGTCTTTATCCGATTTTGTGATGATGATATTATCGGTTTTGTTTACATCCTGAAGAGGGTCGATGTTTATTGACCGAAATATAGTGTGATTTATTCATATTTCCTGTGTTTCTTTTATGGGCCTTTTTGAAAAAACATGTTAAACTGTTCGATTACAGTTATAAGTGAGACATATTAGCCCCTCATGGAACCCCTTCGTTTTTACCATATCTTCAGTTAGAATGCCGATATCAAGCATATATTCAGACGTTATGAACGACTAGTGCAGGGACTTCACCGGAGGAAAAACCAGAAATGGTTTCTTGAAGAGTGTCTGCAAGAACAAGTTATGCCAAAAATGTATGGCTTTTCACGCTGGACGTCAACATCGGACCCCTTTCCTAATTCCTCCAGGACATTTCTGCAAGAACGAATTAGGTCAGCAAATCATGACATCTATGTAACACGGAGGAATATAAGTGAATTGGGAGTATCTCTTCGTCTGCTATGCCGAGATGATGGTATGTACAGAGATCTTTCTTCATATGTGTTGACGGGTGCTATTAATAGTAATGTGACTCACTCCGAGAAATTGAATAATAAATTAGAAAGACTCATACGAAACAGTACATGGAATAATTTAGGATTGGAAAATAACGTTTTGAATTTATCGAACCGTCCACTCACAGTTAATGAGCAAACAGCTCTGAATCTAGGTATCTCTTTTGCTATGAAACCCGGACGGGAAAGTCATTTTGATTATGTGGTGGCCTTCGATAAACATTTCTCTAAAAACAATTTTGAAAAAGATGAAACTTGCCTAAAAGGAATCTTGTTAAATACATTAGAACAAAGTAACAGTAAAAATCCGCTTCCCAGAAGGTTTCATAATGCAATTTTTTTCATTAAACAAAACCGATAATATCATCATCACAAAATCGGATAAAGACGGAAAAATAGTCATTCTTGATAAAGAGACGTATGTCAACAAAGTTCAACAACTCTTAAACGATGACACTACATATGAAAAGCTAACAAAAGATCCCCGTAACTCTATTGCTCCGGAGTTTTTCAAATCCGTAAGAAAAATCGGAAATAATAAAAAAGACATCGAGGTCTTAGAAAAATTCAAAGTCATGAACCCTTCGTTGCCATATTTTTACGGGCTCCCAAAAACTCACAAGGACGGTATTCCCTTACGCCCAATCGTCTCATGTAAAGGGTCATTTATATATAATATATCCAAATGGTTAGCAGACTTGCTGTCTCCCTTTCTAGGGAGCTTTTCTTCAGCTCATATTAAGCATGCAGAGGACTTCATCCAGAAATTCAATAGATTAAATATCCCGGTAAACAATGTAAAACTCTTGAGTCTTGACGTAGAATCCCTATTTACAAAGGTCCCGATCAACGATGTATTAGGTTTCTTGAGGGAAAAATTAATCCCTTATGAAGATCACTTCCCCCTCGGTATTGAAAAAACAATGAAGTTAATTAAACTAAGCGTATCAAATAACGTTTTCTCTTTCAATGGAAATGTTTACAAACAGAAATTTGGTTGTAGTATGGGCAGCCCGTTATCTGCAATTTTAGGTAACCTCTACATGGAATACTTTGAAACAGAAATTTTAACAACAATTAAACCTACGAACATGGTTTGGCAACGCTATGTTGATGACATTTTCACATATTGGAATGATAGCTGGGGAGATTTCAATATATTTTTCAATAATCTAAATTCCCTAGTCCCTAGCATAAAATTTAAAACTGAATGGGAAAAAGATGGAAAATTAGTTTTTTTGGACATACTAATTATAAGGGAATCGACGGGGTATAATTTCACTGTGTATAGAAAACCAACTTTCTCTATTTCCTACATTCATTTCTTTAGTTATCACGACATTTCTGTAAAAATTGGAGTAGCTTGCAATCTATTTCTTAGAGGTTTGAGAATCTGTTCCCCAGCCTACCTAAATAAAGAATTTGAAATCATTCGTAAACAACTCGCCCAGCTATTCTACCCGACGTATGTCATAGAAAAGGCCATCAACAAAGCCAACACGATATATTATAAAGATCATGATGTTACTAACCAAAGAGATTTTAAAAATAACATAAAACTCACATATATAGAAGGTATTGAAAATATAACAAATCATATCAAAACTGAGAACCCCTTTGTTTTTTCATATCCAAAGACCATAGAAAGTGCCCTTATTAATGTTTATCAAAATAAAAGAGATTTAGAATCCGGCGTTTGCAAAGTACCATGTGGGGATTGTGAAAAAGTGTACATTGGGCAAACGGGCCGTTCGCTATCTCAAAGATTATCCGAACACAGAAGATCTGTTAGATATGGCTATGAAAACTCGGGGATTTTCGTTCACCTTAGGGATTTAGGGCACCAGATTAACTGGAGTGAGGCGTCTTTGCTTTTTAAGAGTACCTGTCCGTACAGAAGGAAAATCCTGGAATCAGCCATCATAAATCAATCAAACACAATGAACCTATCTGGGGGCCAATGGAAAGCTGACACAGTGGACAATACTCTTCTCAACCCTATCATTAAGAAGATAATCCACGGAGACCGACCACCAGACATGCATCAGAGGTCAAGACTTCCTCCGAGCGGCTCAACAATAAGAAGACGCACCTGGATGTAATTAAATTTGGCTAATCCTTCCAGCAATTATAACAACTATAGAACAATTGAACACACCCTTTTGCTTTCATATATAAACCGTCACTCTCCACTGTAATTCTCACTTTTACTTTACATCCTGAAAAGGGTCGTTGTTTATTGACCGAAATATAGTGTGATTTATTCATATTTCCTGTGTTTCTTTTATGGGCCTTTTTGAAAAAACATATATATATATATATATATATATATATATATATATATATATATATATATATATATATATATGTGTGTGTGTGTGTGTGTGTGTGTGTGTGTATATATATATATATATATATATATATATATATATATATATATATATATATATATATATATATATATATATATATATATATATATATATATATACATATAGTATTCTCAAACTTCCTAAAACTGAATGTTCGAATGCATAGAAGTTGACAGTATATATATATATATATATATATATATATATATATATATATATATATATATATATATATATATATATATATAGAGAGAGAGAGAGAGAGAGAGAGAGAGAGAGAGAGAGAGAGAGAGAGAGAGAGAGAGAGAGAGAGAGAGAGAGAGAGAGAGAGAGAGATACTTTATGCATGTGTGTGTGTGTACATATAACATACACATACCTGTTTTTGAGTTAGTAGATCCAGATTGATATAGTCTTCTGATGCTTTTGGTTCATTAGCAAGTTTTTTATGCTGATACCCACACATCATACGCACCAATAACTGATGTTTATATTTACAGCAGATTGGACAGGCAGTGGGTAGAGTTATATGGACCACTTTGTCTGATTGCACCTCATATTGAGAATAAATGTTTACCACTTAACAACTAAGTCAAACACAAACTCCCTCTGTGGAAGATGTCCATAAAATAACCTGTATCGCCGTGATCAGCAAAGCTAAACTAGTCAGAGCCACCCCTACTAGGTTGGTTTGCTGTGACCGATCAGACGAAAATCTCCTACCATCACTAATCCGCACTGGCCGGTGTGAGAATGAAAACTAGCCAAACCCCAACATGAAGCCTTTATTATTATTATTATTATTATTATTATTATTATTATTATTATTATTATTATTATTATTATTATTATTATTATTATTATTATGATTGTTGTTGTTGTTGTTGCTAGGCTACAATCTTAGTTGGAAAGCAGAATGCTATAAGCTCAGGGGCTCCAACAGGGAAAATAGCAAGTGAGGAAAGGAAAAAAGGAAAAATAAAATGTTTTAAGAACAGTAACACTAAAATAAATATCTCCTATATAAAATATAAAAACTTTAACAAAACAAGAGGAAGAGAAATAAGATAGAATAGTGAGGCCGAATGTACCCTCAAGCAAGAGAAGTCATTGTCCTGCAGTGGACTAGAAACAGCTGCATTTGTTGTTGTTGGTGTTGTTGTTGTTACTATATCATACGCAATTCTTTTGGTTAAACTTAATGTGTAAACCACTTATATCCATTTTCTCTCTTCCTGTACGCTGAAGCCTTTTAGTTAAAAGGTCTCTCCCCTTGTATTTGAGCAGCACTTTCTTGGTCTACAATTAAGCCGTCCCTTAACAGTTCTACATAATAAATGTTTTTTACCATCCGGACGCTCTCCAGCTTCCACGAATGCCATCTATTCTACATTTCAACCCTCATTAAACGTCGTCTTTGCCATTCCAAACCAGCTCAATTCATCTCACTTGACATAAACTAGAAGAAGAAAAAAATCTTAGAACATCCTCCTTTCTTTCTTTATTCTGCATTT
>NC_090735.1:40434418-40436918 GCF_036898095.1 Palaemon carinicauda | reverse complement strand
CTAATCAGGAAAGCATTTGTTAGTAATAACAAAAAGGTATTTGCCTGATTGATTAAAATCGATGAAATATTTCACCTATTTGACTCATCGAGCGATAATCTTGTTGAATTACACCAGTAATGGATTGCTATTAACCTGGTTGGTGTCACATTGTAATTGTTAATTACATATCACTGTTACGGCTCTCTTAGCAGTGATTATCTGCAGAACCAAATTATGTACATGCAAATGAGTTATTTATGAAATGTCAAAATGCAGCAGTTAATCCTACAATTTCATTTGGATGGGGCCCAGAAAAAAACATTATTTATCTTTTTTTTTATTGAAAACTAATTGTTCTGGAGTTAAAACACAGCTAACTACCACTTAGAAGTTGTATGCCTCCTTATCAAAAAGAGTAACCAACCTTTATTATTATTATAATTATTATTACTAAATAAGCTACAACCATAGTTGGAAAAGCAAGATGATATAAGCCAAAGGGTTCTAACAGGGAAAATAGCCCAATGAGGAAAGGAAATAAGGAAATAAATAAACGATATAAGGGGTATTGAGCATTCAAGATGAAATATGGTAAAAGCATTAACAACATTAAAACAGATATTTCATATATGAAATATAAAAAGACCAAAAAAATTGCAGCAAGTTTGAACTTTTGAATTAATTAAGTATTAATTTCACAGAGAACGATTTACTATTTATATACGGTTACCTCGGAGGTGAGATCCAATATCAAAAAATAGAAAACGCCAACTTCTACCTCGTATGTTACTTAAAAAAATAAAGAAAAATAATTTTCACTATGAAATATTTCAGTCATTCTACATTGGTGATATACGGAAGATTATGATTTAGATGTAGTTTACCACCAAATATAATAGCTAATCCATATTATTATTATTATTATTATTATTACTATTATTATTATTATTATTATTATTATTATTATTATTATTATTATCGATTGCTAAGCTACGACCCTATTTGGAAAAGAAGAATGCTATAAGCCCAGGGGCTCCAACAGGGAAAAAAGCCCAGTGAGGAAAGGAAACAAAGAAAAATAAAATATTTAAGAGTAACAGCATTGAAATAAATATCTCCTATATAATCTATAGCAACTTAAACAAAACATGAGGAAGAGAAATAAGATAAAATAGTGTGCCTAAGCGTACCCTCAAGCAAGAGAACTCTAACCCAAGACAGTGGAAGACCATGGTACAGAGGCTATGGCACTACCCACGACAAGAGAACAATGAGTTGACTTTGGAGTGTCGTGTTTTGTTTCCCATTGAATTATACTGAAAACGGTATTTCAGTTCATATTTGCATAGAAAACGTACTAATTATTTACAGATTTTGCGATCCAGTTTAAAGGTTGTTGTGGCTTATTGGTAAATATCCCTACCTGGTGACCGCTAGACTGGGGTTCAAGTCCCGCTCAGACTTGTTAGTTCCTTTAGTGTCTTCAACCTCACCATACTTGTGAGCTAAGGATGGGACTTTAGGGGAACATACAGGTCTAGTGTCTGTATCATCAGCAGCATTGCCATTGCCTGGTCCACCTTGGTCCTAGCTTGGGTGTAGAGGGGTCTTGGCCACTGATTTGATAATTTGATGAAGCAATCTCCCCCTGTGATAAGATTGATAAACTATATATGACAGGATATAAGTACTGTGTGTAGATTTCGGTTTAAAGAAAATTCCTGAAATAAATGTTATAGCCACGAGATGCTAAATTATATTCTCCAGTTTTTCGAAAAATCTTCACAGCATTATATTGAAAAGATCGTTACTTCTTCAAATTCACAGCAAGATCTATTTTCCCTGTATCTATTGAAAAGGTTATTTAACTTATTTATCAGCATCTAGAGATAATCGAAGGAAAGGAGTAGGGAGATAACAGATTCAAGCGAAGGAACTCATTTCGAAGTTAAATTGAATATGTCTAGGCGAAGGAGTTACGAGAATCAGGCAATACCGTCTAAATTCATTCGCACCAAAAGATTTCTATTCCATTTAAAGGTTTATAGGTTTAAAGGCCGCTCATGAATGGCAGAGGCAAGGGACAGTGACATTGCCCTAGCAAGCAGAACATTGCCCTAGAGACTGGCTATATATACATATGATTAGCGCCCAAGCCCCATCTCCACCCAATATAGGACCAAGGAGGGTCAGGCAATAAGCTGCTGATGACTCAACAGATAGACCTGTAGGCTCCCCCAAACCCCCATACTTAGCTCTCAAAGATAGTAAGGTGGCAGTGACCAAAGGAACTAACGAGTTTGAGAGGGACTCGAAACCCAGTCTGGTGTTCACCAGTCAGGGACGTTACCACATCGGCCACCATAACCCTAATTTGCATAGGCCAATGACATTTTTATATTCAATGAAAAATTGATAATACTTAAGCTACACATAAAACTTTGTTGTAAAAAAACAAACGCCAAATGCCTGGAAACATTTATTCCAGGATTTTTACAGTTTTAAAAACGGATTTGTT
>NC_090735.1:40405479-40415479 GCF_036898095.1 Palaemon carinicauda | reverse complement strand
TGTACCTTCCTGTTCCAGTAAGTCTGGTTTCAGAGAGGGACAGAACAACAGAATTTTTTAGTCTGAGTCTGTGTTTGTCTGGCTTGGGGTAGTCTCCCTCGCTGGCCTGACACAGACATAGGAGGCTTAGCCTCCTTAGGTTACTACCGAAGGTTTCTGCACGAGATGATTCTTTCTTTTGTGATCTACCAGACTAGTCCTTGTTGCTGTTCTTGGGGGAGGATAAGTTTCTTTCCCTGGGAGTAGCAACACCTTCCTTGCTTTGGTTCTCTGGGAGCTGGCAAGTTTTGCTGGCCTCCCTCCTTGGATCTCCCTTAGGCTAAGATGAGTTTCTTGGCTGCGGGTGATCCTTCTCTAAAGCAAGGTTGGTAGGACCCTCTTTTGTCCCTTCCCCCTCTATCTCCGTAATGGCCTAGCCATTACAGTACTGTACGTCATTCTACATCTGAACCTAGGATAGGTAAGGATGTGGAATTGACTCAGTCCCTTGCCGGCTGGCAGAGGCAAGGGTCTTCTGCCTTGAGTGCTGCCCGGACCTCTCTTGGTCCCTCATCCATGCCTGCCTGTAGAGCCAGACGGCACTGGTCAGGAAGCCTGAATTAGAATCTCCCCTTCCTTATATGCACTCTTTCGGAGTGCCGGGCTTGGAGGTAGTATACGCTCTTATCCCGGCATCCATTCTGTTTTTCTTCTAGTGCTGTACCCGACCCGGCTGCCGGCCTATGAGGCCGGCAGCCGGGTGGTTGTAGTCCTCTGATTCTTTTGCTGCCGGCTGGCATCGGTCCTGTACCTTTGCCGGCCGGCTAATGTCAGCCTTTGGCTGCCGGTCGCCAAGAGTGTGGCCGGCAGCCGGGTACTACCTTGTGTAGTGGCCGGTCGGCAGTCATTGCTGGCCGACATTGGCTGTTGCCGGCCGGCAGGCACATGCACTTGAACCAGCGTTCTACCGCCTTATAGCTGTTAAGTAGTATACTTTAAAGCTAGTTATGGTGTGTGCTGGCCGGCACATAACCTCCTATACTGTACCAGTATTCTTCAGTATAACATATACTGTAAGAAGAAAACTATAGTATAGGTTTTGGTACAGCACTGTGTGTTCTAACACTTTTGTGTTTTCTTGCACAGCCCTTTGCTGTTGCCCTACAGATAAGAAAGTGAGTTCTTTCTTGTCTATTATCCAGGATTTTAAAATCATTGCTTAGGTGTGAGCTCCACCTGTTTCCTCTGGAAACTTTGCATTGGTTATTCTAGAAGAGATTAACCATTCGATTTTATTATCTGGAAGGCTGCAACAATTGGTTGTGAGGGAAACACAAGTGTGTGTCTTTCCTTTATGAATTTTTATGCTATACTATGCATATCCAGTGATACATAGTTCACTTGATACTCATGGAAATTTCTTCTCTTTACAGGAGGACCCTCCGAAGTGCAGAAGTGTTTTCTGCAACGTCCGCAGCAAGAACCTCTTCGGACATGAGTTTTGTAGGAGACACGCAGCATGCGCTGTCTCCAAGGATGATCTCCGGTATTGGGACCCTCAGGTATGTACTGTGTGCACTAACCTGATTACTGAGGCCTTTGATTCCCCTAGGACGGCGGAATCAAGGGATATAGCAAGGAAAAAGCTTCGTACCTGGGTAAGGGGCTTCCAGAAGAACACCTCTGGACCTTATCTTCCAAGTGAGAAGATGAGGGCGTATCTTTTCCCTAAGGCATCAGCTGATGCAGTGATTCCCCAGCCTCAAGAGGAGATCCCCAAAGTTCAGATCCAGAAGGATGCTGAAGTCGCGGTCGCTATGCAAGACATCCAGTTAGATGACAGGATGTCTGACGTGGACGAGCGTCTGGAGGAAGACCTCCTGGCAGGAGGCCAGGATGAACTTCAAGCCCCAGACGTTGTAGAGGAAGAGGTCGACGAGGTGTCGGCTACTCCGGTTCAGATTCCGGAGCCTATTCCCTCAACATCGGCAGGTCTCCCAGTAGAGCTGGGACAGGCCCTCTCTTCTATTGTTGGAATGATCCAACAAATGCAGAAGGAGAATCAGGAGAAGGCGGCTGCAATGGAACTGCGGATGCAGAGCCATGCAGAATCACATGGGCCCCAGAAAAGGCTCAATGTGAAAGACCTTCCCTTGTGCTCAGATGCTAACCCATGGAGGTATGCTGAGCACATGCCGATGACGACTGGAAAGATCGTCATCTTGGATAAGTTGGGCTCAGTTCCCCTAGAGGAGGTGGAATTCAGGCCCAGCAAGGCATCATATCCGGACTGTTATGTCCGGCTGAGGAAGGAACCAGCTTCAAAGGAGGAGACAGAGCCGAAGGAGGTCATAGTGATGGACCATGCTAAGGCTCAAGCTCTACTTTCATCTTCGATGAAAGAGAGGGGCTTCTCTAACTCAAAGGTAGCTGCATTGAGCAAGAAGCTCCCTTCCTTTGTGTCCTCTCCTGCTAGAGCCTTCCCCTTTTTACAGAAAGGGTTTGCAGCTGTACTAAAAGCAGTTGAGGCCGGCAAGCCTTGCCCCTCCCTGGAGGAGTATAGACCCTTGTCGCTGGCCCTGCCTATGGACCACAAAGACTGGAAGGACGTCCATCTTTCGTTCTTTGTTGGGAAGTTGGAGGCTGATATTGCCGGACGGCAATTCGACTCTCTTTTACGAAGAGAGTTCGAGACAAAAGAAAGACTGGCTGCCTCAATGTTTCTTCAGACTACTCTTGAGACGATGGCAAGTGACCCCAAGGTCCATGAAATGTTCATGGTGGTGGCCAAGACTCATCTGGCCACAGTGACGAAGGACCTTTATGGCTTCGTCAAGGCGAGGAGAGCTTGTAGGGAGTTCGTGTTCACCTCGGCTACGGTGAGGCACGAGCCAAGGAAACTAATCTCCTCCAACATTTGGGGCAAAGACCTTTTCCCTACCGATTTGGTCAAAGAAGTTGTTGATAAGGCCGCCTTGGAGAATAGAAACCTTCTCCAGAAGTGGGGTCTGGCTATCAAAAGAAAGTCTTCCCCGGATGAGGGTCCTCAACCAAAGAGGAAGACTATGAGGACTAGGCTACCGTCTCGGTCAGCCAAGCCTTTTAGACAGCCACAGCAACTGCAATTGCCATTGCCTCCAGTGCCCCAGATGGTGGCACAAACCCCGACCACTTTTCAGTGGGTACCCCAGGCTGTGTCGACACAGTCCACGGCATTCACCCCAACGTTCGAAGGGCAGTCTACTTCCTTTCGAGCAAAGCCTAGAGGAGCAGCCAGAGGCTCGTCTAGGCGCCCCTCAAGGGGAAGGGGATTCAGGGGTGGTCGTGGTCAGGGAAGCAAGATCTCAGGACGGCAGTCCAAGTGAGATGATACCGGTAGGAGGGAGACTTCTGAAATTTCGGGATCGGTGGACCTACTCATGAATGGACTGGGCTGGAGCTGGTACAGCACTCCACCCCCGTGCCTTCGATTTTTCCATTACTCCACCCCCGTTCTGGAGGAGTACGTTCAAGAACTGTTGGAGAAAAATGTGATCCGAAAGGTGAAGTCCATCAAATTCCAAGGGAAGCTGTTTTGTGTTCCCAAGAAAGACTCGGAAAAGCTCAGAGTCATTCTGGTCTTGTCGCCACTCAACAAGTTCATAGTGAATTGCAAATTCAAGATGCTAACACTGCAACACAAAAGGACCTAACTGCCCAAGAGGGCATATTCCGTCTCTATAGACTTGTCAGACGCCTATTGGCACATTCCAATCAACCGTCGACTCTCCCCCTACCTAGGGTTCAGGCTACAACGAAGACTATACGCCTTCAAAGCCATGCCATTCGGGCTAAACATAGCCCCAAGGATTTTCACGAAGCTTGCGAGCGTAGCTCTCAAACAATTACGCCTAAAGGGAATTCAGGTAGTAGCCTACCTGGACGACTGGTTGGTGTGGGCAGCATCCGAGACAGAATGCTTGCAAGCTTCCAGTCAAGTAATCCAGTTCCTAGAGTACCTAGGCTTCAAGATCAACAGAAAAAAGTCTCGACTTTCTCCATCTCAAAAGTTCCAGTGGCTGGGAATCCACTGGGACCTTTTGTCACACCGTTTCTCCATCCCGGCAAAGAAAAGGAAGGAGATAGCGGGTTCTGTCAAGAGACTTCTAGATTCCGAAAGGATATCAAGACGCGAACAGGAGAGGGTACTGGGCTCTCTCCAGTTTGCTTCGGTGACAGACCCAGTGCTAAGAGCACAGCTAAAGGATGCAACCGGAGTTTGGAGAAGTTATGCATCAAACACACGAAGAGATCTGAGAAGACCAGTTCCGCTTTGGCTACATACTCTTCTCAGGCCTTGATCCCAAGCCAGACATCTAAAGAAGTCGGTTCTTCTTCAGCCACCTCTCCCGTCGGTGACGATTCACTCAGACGCCTCGAAGGAGGAATGGGGAGGTCACTCTCATCGGAAAAAAGTCCACGGGACTTGGTCCAAACTATTCAAGACCTTTCACATAAACTTTCTAGAAGCTATGGCAGTGTTCCTTACCTTAAAGAAAGTCTCCCCACGTCACTCGATCCACATAAGGTTGGTGATGGACAGCGAGGTAGTTGTGAGATGCTTGAATCGACAAGTATCGAGGTCACCACCTCTCAACCAGGTGATGTTGGCCATCTTCCGATTGGCGGAAAAGAAGTGGTACCTGTCGGCAGTTCACCTTCAAGGAGTTCGCAATGTGACAGCGGACGCTCTATCCAGGTTCACACCGATAGAGTCGGAATGGTCCTTAGACGCAGGATCATTCTCCTTCATTCTGAATCAAGTCCCAGAACTGCTGATAGACCTCTTTGCGACGAAAGACAACAAAAAGTTTCCCCTGTAAGTGTCCCCGTACGAGGACCCCTTAGCGGAAGCAGTGGACGCGATGTCCCTCGACTGGAACAGATGGTCCAGGATTTATCTGTTCCCTCCTCACAACCTTCTGTTGAGGGTCCTCAACAAACTGAGATCTTTCAAGGGGGTAGCGGCAATAGTGGCCCACAAGTGGCCGAACAGCGTGTGGTTCCCCCTGGCATTGGAACTACAGCTGAAGTTTGTACCGCTACCACATCCAGTTCTGACACAGCGAGTCCAGAAGTTGACTATCTGCGCTTCATTACAGAAAACCCGGACCCTGCAGCTCATGATTTTCTCTCCCTAGCGGTGAGAAAGCATTTCGGGATTTCGAAAGCCAGCATAGAATTCCTAGAGGAATATAAGTGCAAATCTACTAGAAGGCAATATGAGTCATCTTGGAGAAAATGGGTGGCCTTTGTCAAGGTGAAGAATCCGCAGGAGATCTCGACAGACTTCTGCTTATCTTTCTTCATCCACCTCCATGGTCAAGGGTTGGTAGTTAACACGATTTCAGCGTGTAAGTCTGCTTTGACAAGACCCATTCTATATGCCTTCCAGGTCGACCTAGGTAACGAGATCTTTAATAAAGTTCCGAAAGCCTGCGCTAGGCTCAGACCTTCAGCACTTCCAAAGCCCATTTCATGGTCTTTAGACAAAGTTCTTCATTTCGCTTCTCTGTTGAGCAATGAAGAGTGTGCGTTAAAGGATTTGACACAAAAGGTTATTTTCCTATTTGCACTCGCGTCAGGGGCCAGGGTTAGTGAGATCGTAGCCCTCTCGAGAGAGGCAGGTCGTGTTCAGTTCCTGGATGGGGGAGAACTGAACCTGTTTCCGGATCCTACGTTTCTCGCCAAGAATGAGTTACCCACCAACAGGTGGGGTCCCTGGAGAATCTGCCCTCTGAAAGAAGATGCATCTCTATGTCCAGTAGAATGCCTAAAGGTCTATCTTCATAGAACTTCAGACTTCAGGGGTGTTCAACTATTCAGGGGAGAAACATCAGGCTCAAATTTATCTCTGAATCAACTCAGAGCGAAAATCACATATTTTATTCGCAGAGCGGATCCTGACAGTACACCCGCAGGTCACGATCCGAGGAAAGTTGCCTCATCCTTAAATTTCTTTAATTGTATGGATTTTGAACCTCTCCGTTCATACACTGGCTGGAATTCTTCCAGAGTGTTCTTTCGCCACTATGCAAAGCAAGTAGAGGAACTAAAGAGATCTGTGGTAGCAGTGGGTCGCGTCGTTAACCCTACTGTTTAACTCTGCGAGGAACAGTGGTTTTAATTGGGATGATTAATTCCAGGGTGAGTGTGTAGTTACATACTGTACTACAAACTAAATGAGGGCACTGAGTTGCCCATGTAGACTGTTCCATTTCCAAAGGTGAACCTAGCATAAGTGCAGACATGTGTGCCGAGCATTTCTAACGCTAATGTGGTTGATTTGTAATACAGACTTTTATGACTTTGATACCTCGGTATCTTAAAAGTGGCATTTAATATTTTTTATTTCAGATAAACAAGTTCTGTTTACTATCATACTTAGGCTTACAGTTTTGGGTTATCCTCTTCTTATATATATATATATATATATATATATATATATATATATATATATATATATATATATATATATATATATATATATATATATATATATATATATATATATATATATATATATATATATATATATATAATTGTTGTAAACCTGTCTATTTATTGTCTGTCAATAAACTTGTTCTTGAGAACCTTGCGTCTCTTTCACCTGTGTCAATTTATTGGTATAATTGAGCATTCATTCTATGTACCTTATCTGGGATAATTCTAATAGAATTGTTCCTTTATGCAAGCTATGTTGCATTGGTTTATGATTTCCCTTAACGGGAGGACTCCGTCCCATAAGGGGACGAGGGCGGTTTTACTAGTTTCTTCCTATGCGAATATAAACCTTTGTCCAATACAAGTATTGTGCGGATAACTGGTCGATATTTCATATTGACGCAGTGGTTCTTTACAAACTATGCTTTACTTAATATAGGGTGAGACCACTATATTAGCTTGCCTGGTATTCATACTTAGGTATATGTACTCTTCGAAACTTTTCCAGAGCCCAGTAGGACTCTTCCCTGTAGGGGGCAGGAAGCTCTAACATGGTTTATAGTTAGCTGAAAAGATGTATAACGGTAACATCTTAGGTCTCTAGGTCTAGTCGACCGGGGAAAAATTACTTCCGGGGAGTACAGCACGTTCTGAGAATCCACAGATACAGTAATGCTCTGGTACACTTCCATCAGGACGACATGGCTTGAGCCCAAAAAACGGATTTTGAGCGAAGCGAAAAATCTGTTATACACTTCCATCAGGACGACATGGCTTGAGCCCAAAAAGACGGATTTTGAGCGAAGCGAAAAATCTATTTTTGGGTGAGATTGCCATGTCGTCCTGATGGATCTGCCCTTCCCTTTCTAAAAAAGGGCTGTAGGACCCCTCCCTACATACAGTATCTGTAGCACCTCGTGTACGCTACAAGGAATACACGCTTACGAAACGGGAGATAAGGAGCCTTGGGAGCGGCTCCCCTTTTTTCTTTCCCGATTTCGTTTCTTGCCAATTGACCCCTGCGATACGTAATCTCTGTTCGGGGTGTAGATTGCCATGTGGCGTGTCAAGAATACGTCCTTTGATATGTCGCGATATCCCTTTCACGAGGGATATTCGCTCCAGGAGTTAGAATTCTGGTACCTTGAGGTAAATTCTCTGGGAATATTGCCGTAGTTGTAATATACCCCAGGAAGCTACCCTATAGGAAGTTCCATCAGGACGACATGTCCATCTCACCCAAAAATAGATTTTTCGCTCCGCTCAAAATCCGTTATATATATATATATATATATATATATATATATATATATATATATATATATATATATATACATATATATATATATATATGTATATAACTATATATATATATATATATATATATATATATATATATATATATATATATATATATATATATGTGTGTGTGTGTGTGTGTGTGTGTGTGTGTGTTTGTGTGTGTGTGTGTGTGTAAATAACACACAAAAATAGCATAGCATAATAACATGAATATACTAAATTGAACTCATTTTGTGATAGCTATAGCATATTTCATTTTTTGCTCAAGGACATCCGTTATAGAAATTGAAATTAAAATATGAGGAATCATTGAGATCAGATAATTCTTACACTTGAGGATTGAAATGAAATTTACATGTATTAAAGTGTCTAAGAGATGGATTAGATTGCCAATCAGGTGTCCTCTTTCCAAAATTATTTTCAGTTGAGATTTTGGTTTTTAAGAATTCCATTACAGTTCAGTCATGAGCAAGGTCACTCCATTGCGTGTATTTTCATCTTCAAGATCATTTCATGAAATCCGATTGCATGTTGTAACAAGGATTGCATATATGACTATATTTTTCGCTATTATATTTGAACATTGTAAAAATATAACGTGTAGCTTCCTAGTTTACTTCTTGTGTTTGCAGAAATTGTATTTTAGCTATTCTCGTAGACTAGTTTACCAGAGCTGTTCACAATGACGTCTAAATATTTAGATAGATATGAATATACACGCGTATAGATTCAATTATTCACACTCTTCCCCCCTATCCTAACTACAACCAACTGGTTCGGAAATTTGAGGTAGGGTGTGGTTTACGGACGTACCTCTCGTGGTACCCCTCTCATCAACATAAGACTACATCCCCTCCTCCTGAGAGTAACAGGAAGGAAATATATATATATATATATATATATATATATATATATATATATATATATATATATATATATATATATATATATATATATATATATGAATGTATAAATATATAAATATACATATATATATATATATATATATATATATATATATATATATATATATACATGTATATATATATATATATATATATATATATATATATATATATATATATATATATATATATATATATATATATATTTCTTTCCTGTTACGCTCAGGGGGAGTGGGTTTAGTCTTACCTTGACATATACACTTCTATATATATATATATATATATATATATATATATATATATATATATATATATATATATATATATATATATATATATATATATATATATATATACGGTTTTAGGACATTTGCGTACTGGACATTTGCGTCCTGGACAGTTGTGTCCTGGACAATGGCTTCCCCGGACAATTGCGTCCTCGGACATATTGGTCCCGGATATTTGCGTACCTGTATGTGTGTTTACTGATTCTATAAATCTTTTTATCTTTACCTTTACTCTATACCTTTACACAGTAATTTTATTTATACCTTTTTCCACCCTGATTATGCATATGATTTAAATGCATCACAATTTAGATTCTTGCTCCATATTTTAACAATAATTATACCTTTAGCCATATTGGACACGAAAGGACATATATATATATATATATATATATATATATATATATATATATATATATATATATATATATATATATATATATATATATATATATGTATATGTATGTATTGTATATATATATATATATATATATATATATATATATATATATATGTATATGTATATATATATATATATATATATATATATATATATATATATATATATATATATATATATATATATATATATATATATATATATATATATATAAATAATTATATATATATATATATATATATATATATATATATATATGTATATATATATATATATATATATATATATATATATTATATATATATATATATATATATATATATATATATATATATACATAGACATTATTATTTCGTTTAAATGAGCACGATTTGTTATATTTAAAAACTTTATGAAATGGAAATTTTTTGTATATATGGATACACTATAAATTTTCTATAAGTCTAAAATGTGTAGGTTATATTTTTGGATAGTGGCATACTATGGCTACTTTCATGCTCATACCTAAAAGGTAGGCATGTTATGAGAAACTTTTCGTAAGAAAGATAGTCCACTTTCTTTTTCTCCACCACAGCTTCTTTCTCTAGGCCGTCAATTAGTTTCCAGATGGAGGGGGGATAACATATTATAGAATTCTGAATTGT
>NC_090735.1:40397979-40400479 GCF_036898095.1 Palaemon carinicauda | reverse complement strand
GAACATTAGCAGTAGTTTACCTATACATTACATAACTCTCCTTAATATGAAAAGAATGTCTGTAGGTAAAAAATAATGGTTAAAATTATCATACAAATTCATTGATTTGTAGTGTTTAAAATTATTCACAATTTTTCTCTAATGTTGGTGAAAAAAATCAAAGTTTTTATTCATAATAAAAACCGATCAATTGCAGTCTTTAAAATTATTCATAATCTTTCGTAACGCTGATGAAATAGAAATTTATTTATAATTAAGCCATAACTGAAAGAGCGGAAATAAGAATGAAACTCTTCTATAGATTGCTTTATAACAGTTACGGATTGGATACGAAAAGTCTCTTGGTGTCCTCATCTCGATCCCTGTTATCATTCAAGAGATAAAGAAGGCAATTTGGAGGGGAGCAGCATCAGTTGCAACTGAGAGATAAGAAACATCGCTTGCAGATTCGCTTACTCAATCATCTTTCAGGAGGAGATTCAGTTTTATACTTCAGGAACATTGGAAATGTTACATTTCATAGAGAAGGAGGGTTGTAGCAAGGAATCTTTAGATTTGTACCTGTATATGATTCTTCCAATTTGCTTTAGCAAATTATCGTAAAAGTTTTTAGTTTTATAAACCTTAATCGGGAGATTTCTGCAATCAAATGCAATGTAAATGTAATATTTTTCTCAATTTGATATAAAGAGATAAACACACACACACACACACACATATATATATATATATATATATATATATATATATATATATATATATATATATATATATATATATATATATATATATATATCTACAGTATATATATATATATATATATATATATATATATATATATATATATATATATATATATATATATATATATATATATACAGTCAGCGCGGGTCGGTCTGTCCGGGCAGCATCCGCCGTGCATTCATTTTGGACCCCCCCCCATATCTACACTAATACACAATATAAATCAATAAAAATTTAATTGAACACTCACCAATATCCCTGCTACTTGTCTATAGGGTAGCCTTTCCTCTTCTTGACCTCCAAAAGTCGTTGAGGAACACTATCGGCGAGGTTTTGGAGTATTTCAGCAGGTAGCCTATATCCGCCCACACCTTATGGAGCGCCGCCTCGAGAAGTGTCACGTTTGTCGTCACTTCTTCACGAAGGCGGGCTTTAACTATCGCCCAAAGGTTCTCAATGGGCGAAATATCAGGACTTTGACCTGGCCAATCAGGAATATAGTTCACTTCGCTATTTTACAGCCACTTTTTCACTTTTTTAGCCGTATGGCAAGGGGCACCGTCCTGTTGAAAAATTTCAGCTCCTGTAGCCGCAAAACAATCCGCTAAATTATCTTTTAAAATGTTCAAATAGCGGTCAGCATCAACCGTTATGCCTTTAGGCAAAATAACAAGGCTTGGGGCACCACCGTAGGCAAACGAACCCCAGACCATAAGCGATGCTGGGTGCTTAACTGTCTTGGCAGTGAGATTAGGCTTAAGAGGATCTGACCCCTTTCGCCGCCACACTTTTTTCCCGGTCGTCTCACTCACACAAAAGGTCGCTTCGTCACTCCACAAGACATTACGCCACTGCTCCAAGGTCCAGTCCTTGTATGTCTTGGCAAAAGCAACCCTCCTCTGCCTTTGTTTTAAAGTTACAGCGGGCTTCTTTCCCGCGATCACTTTCTCGAAGTCGAGGCGCTTCGACAGGTTTTCCTGAATCGTACGAACACTGCCGTCGCTCAACAATTTAGGGTTCTGTTCTTTCAGTTGCTTAGCCATTAATGTTGGATTTTATTCTAGGGTTCACTTTAATATATGTAAAGTACGATCAGGAATCTTCCGGGGAGGGGATCCAGCCTGGGAGTGAGAAGGGACCTCGGCGCTACCTCCTGCCTTGTAATTCGCCACCAAGCGCCTCAATGTCCTCTCGTTCACACCAGTATTCTTCACGATTTCCTTCGTTTGCAGACCTAAATTATGACAGGTTATCACTCTAACAATGTCATCGTGACTTGTACGGGGTCTAGACATCACGGGGGGGGGGGGGGGTTGATACACAAATATGCCACGCGAACTCGCAAAAGAACAATTGCAACTCGGCCCTCTCAACCTGACACAACCTCACTCCACGACTACAGGAAACACACTGGCTAGCTTCCACCTACACAGATATGTAGATGTCAACTTGTATAAAAAGATGCCAATTAGTCAATTTGTCCCAGTCGATTTTTTCCCCGATAAACCCCATGCCTCCGATTTGCGAGGAACGCTGTGTCCGGCTCACTACCCGGACTCAGCGATTCGTGCTGACTGTATATATATATATATATATATATATATATATATATATATATATATATATATATATATATATATATATATATATATATATATATACAGAGAGAGAGAGAGAGAGAGAGAGAGAGAGAGAGAGAGAGAGAGAGAGAGAGTGAGAGAGATATTATTCTCGAGCTGTTTTACTTCTCTGAAAT
>NC_090735.1:40372020-40394520 GCF_036898095.1 Palaemon carinicauda | reverse complement strand
TTTCAATTCATGTTACTACAAGAATAATGATTGATTCATTATACTCTTCGAATATCTTTTAATTATTCACCAAAAAATAAATTATAATCCAGTGTTATTTTTGGCCAACCAATAAACTAAAAAGCAGTTCAATCTCTGGGAAATATATGTTGTTCCAATCATAAGCTTTCTTTAGTATTAGCTTTTTTTTTTTTTACTGCAATAGATTGGTAATGTCAGTTATTTATAAATCAGCCGAGAATTTCATGATCATAACAACGGATGCCATTGATTTGAAGCTAGGAGAGAGAGAGAGAGAGAGAGAGAGAGAGAGAGAGAGAGAGAGAGAGATTTATACAATATTCCCCGGTAGCATTCTCCAAAACAATATGTTCTTACCAGTTACACAGGTAATTTTTGTAGACAATTACCATTATAAGTTTTCAAACAGAGATAAAGAATGAGAAACTCAAAGACGAAAGGAAGGAAAAGAAGAGGCCATTACTTTTGATAAGAATAAATTCATTTAAATATCATCATCAGCCGTTACTAGTACACTGCACAACAAAGGCCTAAGACATGTCCTTTCCCTTGCATCTGTTTAGAGTCTCTCTATGCGACTCCACACCGTCTAACTTTTTTAGTTCGTCAATCCAGCGTCTTCTCTTCCCTCTCCTGCTTCTTTACAATCTCTAAGAACCCATACTGCCATTCTTAATTTTCATCTAAAGTCTTTCATTCTTATTATATATCTTGTCCATGTCAATATATTTCTATTACATGTTAAAATATATACTTTAGTTTGTTCTCGGATCCATATTGCTCTTGATGTGTCTCTTAATATTATTACCATCATTATTCTTGTTATAGCTTTTTCAGTCGTATCTAGTTTACAATATGTAATAAGGCTTTAGTAAGGCTCCAAATTTCTTATGCATAAGTTATTACTGGCAGAGCTATTCGATTATATATTTTTCTTTCAAGAGAAATTGGCATTTTACGTTTCATAATCCTATTTTGTTTACTAAAAGCCTACATCCCATTCTTATCCTTCAGGTAAACATGCAGACGCATAAAGACATTATCTTTATGTATACATCTCTCTCTCTCTCTCTCTCTCTCTCTCTCTCTCTCTCTCTCTCTCTCTCTAAGTATAAATATATATGTATATATATATATATATATATATGTATACATATATATGTATATATATATATATATATATATAAATGTATATATACAAACATATATAATGTGTGTGTACGTTTGTATGTGTGTATGGACAGTATATATACTTGAGTATTTATATATATATATATATATATATATATATATGAAAATTCCAAACCAAGGGAACTCACACGAATCATAGTTCTCTAAAAATTCTTAACTGTTTCTGAATATACTAAGATACAAACACTGCTATAACAACAATCCATAGATCTTGAAGTTTGAAATTTATTATAGAAATATTTCTCGTTGAAGTGGCTCCCCCAGCCATATATTGAATAGCTTACTATGAGCCACTTTTTAGGGAGGAATATTTTTTGTTCCTTTTTTTCACTTTGTGGAAGCTGCCTTTTTTTTTACCGTGATTTTTTTTTTTTTTTTTTTTTGCGATGGAGATTTTTCTATTAGTTATTGTGCCATATTTCATATGCTTTAAGGAAAGAGTTCACTCGCCTTCAGACGGTAAAGAAGATCAAGTTATATCACCAGGAAGTCAAGGGCATTTCTTTTTCCTCTTTTTTTTTCGTCGGCGGTCTGAATTTATCTCTTAGTATATTCTTTGGGAAAAGTAATTTTGATAACTTATTTTGGCTTTTTTCCTCTTTAAGATTCAATTTGAAAAAAAAAAAAAAACGGGGACTGTATGTTACTTGTGATACAAAACATCATTAGTTAAATAAAAAAGCTCAAAGTAATTCAGAAAATGAATCCTGGAAACATATCGAAATTATTTTTGAAAATTCTCGATTGATTATGAGTTATCTGGCATCCTGACATCTATGAAAATTCTTGATGGAGCCTCAAAGAATAAATGTTATCAACATTTATAAAAAGAATTCAAATATTTGGAATGATAAAAATGCACTAAGAATGAATATCATTTGTACGCTGCAATATTGTCAAAAAATAAAAAAAAAATAAAAAAAAAAGTAATGAAAATCACTAAATCCATATTACACACACCAAATACATCACAATTAAAGATTGGATTAAGAGTTGACAGATCAGAGTTTACGGATTTAAGATATAAATGTTCCACAAATCTATCCTGGAATTAACATTAGAGTCAATCCCAGGCCTAATTCTAACAGCAGATAGGTTTATGCTTTGATTTGCGTGAGGGGATAGACAACACTTTTGGACTTTATTTCATGGTGTGAAAAATACACACGAATTGGCAATAATATTCTGTTTTATGATATACACAACCTCACGTTTTAATAAAATCTTTAAATCAAAAAGAAAAAGGGAAGATTTATTCACTGGGTGGATCACATTTTTTTTTTCTTCTTCTTTTTTTTGAATAATCAAAAGAACTAAGTGTTATATCAATGCCATTTTACAGACATATTATCTAATCATATTAATCAATTTATTTTATTTTCATTTTTTTTTTATAATACTTAAAACAAATATTCATATAAGGAACACTCGCAATAGTTTATATATACATTGCATAATTCCTTAATATGAAAAGAATGTCTGTAGTCAGGAATAATGGTTAAAATTATCATATAAATTCTTTTATTTGTAGTGTTTAAAATTATTTTTAATTTTTTCTGTAATGTTGATGGAATGTTCATAATAAAAACCGATCAATTGCAGTCTTTAAAACTATTCATAATCTTTCATAACGTTGATGAAATAGAAATTTATTTATAATAAAAGCCAAAACAGAAAGAGCTTAAATAAGAATGAAACTCTTTCATAGATTGCTTTATAACAGTTAGGGATTGAATAGGAAAAGTGTCTTAGTGTCCTCATCCCGATCCTTGTTATCATTCAAGAGATAAAGAAGGCAATTTGGAGGGGAGCAGCATCAGTTGCAACTGAGAGATAAGGAACATCGCTTGCAGATTCACTTACTCAATCATCTTTCAGGAGGAGATTCGGTTTTATACTTCAGGAACATTAGGAGTGTATCATTTCATAGAGATCTAGGGTTGAAGCAAGGAATCTTTAGATTCGTATATGATTATTCCAATTTGCTTTAGCAAATTATCGTAAAAGTTTTTAATCTTATTAACCTTAATCGGAAGATTTATGCAATCAAATGTAATGTAAATGTAATATTCTTCTCACTTTGATATGAAGAGATAAACACACATACATTCACTCACACACACACAAGCACACACATATATACCTTTTCATATCAAAGTAACGAAATGTTTCTTTTTATTTTATATAGATAGTCACACGCACACGCATATATATATATATATATATATACATATGTATATATATGTATATTTATATGATTATATATATATATATATAATTATATATATGTATATATATATATATATATATATAGAGAGAGAGAGAGAGAGAGAGAGAGAGAGAGAGAGAGAGAGAAATTACTCGCGAGCTGTTTTACTTCTCTGAAATTCACCCTGCTCCTAAATGATCGCTGTTCCGTAGTTCCTTGAAGCTGAAGGATAACAGCAAAGTCTTGTAACTGTTAACAAGAAAAAGGAATCCATAATAACAGGCGTTTCCTGGACGCCTTCTGTATCTTCATTCCAGAACTTGTTATCATTTAAAAGATATAGAAGACCGTTGGAAGGGGAGAGGGCTGATAACGCCCTCTTTCAGAATAGCAGACACGGCATTAATTGCCAATAAGGGATTACGAATCTCTCTCTCTCTCTCTCTCTCTCTCTCTCTCTCTCTCTCTCTCTCTCTCTCTCTCTCTTTTACGTGCTAACAATCATAGAAAGCAATAGCTATCCCTTCATAGACTCGTATAATCATAATCCCATTAGTACAGAAATAATGTAAAGTCGTTGTAACATTAAAACCTTCATCTCTGATTTAGGTTGTATATTAAAGTTATGAATAATTTTACACACACACACACACACACACACACACACACACACACACACACGCACACACCATTGTGATCCAACAAAGAGGCAATGAACTAGATACAGAGACCTTGGCTTCGATGTTATACGAATACACTTTTCCCTCCCTTTTTTTTCTTTTTTTTTTTTTTCAACGGGGGAATGGGATAGAACTTTCAGGTCATTTGCAGATTCCCCTTTCTTCTACGGTAACTTTTTCTTTCGCTTAAAAAAAAAAATAATTTAGGTTTTATCACTTTTTATGGTTTCCCCCTTTTTTCAATGAATTGTGGTACTTTATCTATCATATTTTCAATTAAAAAAGAGAGCAAGGAAATAGTGGGTTAACACTCGTACAAAAGTTTTTTGCATTTTTATATTTATTTTGTCTAACAATGCTAAAATTATCTAATTCCTATGCAGATATTCCCCTAAGTTATTGATATGTAAAAATAAGTTACACTTATAGAAGGAAAAATATTTAACTGGCATGCCAAGGGAAATCGGTAGCAAACATTTGGAGACCATTATCTGCAATTTATTCATGAAGAAAAATAGTATTTATATCCCGTCTAGGATCACTTGTGACGTTAATTGAAAATTATCCAGTAACATTGCCATTTTATATCTATAATTATGTATCTTAGGAAAATTATATTATTATCATTCAATATCATGATATAAACAAATATCATTATACATATCTAATTTACCTCAGGAGTATTTCATAATCTTAAATTCTAGATAACTGATGATTAATTCATATCTAGGTTTACTTCAAGTGTCAGAATATCGAAATTATTCCCTCCTAAAAATACACATAAATAAAAGATAGAAAGACCACATGTGAACATATATATTAAGCTTCCCAACCTCAGACAAGAAATCCTCCATGAACAGCACTTCTTCAACCACAGAAAGGAATGAAAGCAACGTTGAAAAATTTACTATACTGAGGGATAGCCTCACCAAACCTGCAAAACACACCTCAGAATACAAAACTGCGACTTTGGAGGCAAAACACAACAGGGGATGCTGTTAAGCGAGAGGAACACGTCTCATATTTCAGTAAAAATTGCGTCTATTAAATGAAAAATTACTTTACGTTTGGGAACTTTCTGCTTTGTATTCTTGCTTAGGTCTCAATGTCATTTTGAAAATTGTGCTATTGCAGTGAATTTACGACACGTGCAGTCATGTGAGTGAATGTCAAAATTCTTTTGTTGTTTGGATTTCAGATGGAGTTAGTTATTCATCCGTTAAAATACTACTCTTCATCTTCTCGGCATACACACACAATGATATATATATATATATATATATATATACATACACACACACACACACACACACATATATATATATATATATATATATATGTATATATATAAATTTCTACCTCATATCGCGATTGAACCCTAGCCACTTCAAATGAAAGACCATGTCGCTTCCAACCATGTCACCAGAAGCTCAAAAGAAGTCAGAACCTAACTGCTAACTGCAATTCAGGATTTACTGATGTCTTGCCAGGCAAATCCTGAATTGCAGTTAGTAGTTACGTTCCGATTTCTTTTGAGCCTCTGGTGGATTGGTTGGAAGCTACCTGGCATTTCGTTTGAAGGGGCTAGGGTTTGAGTTCGGTATGAGGTAAAAATTTATTTCTATTTGAGCACCATATTGTGTAAATTTAATCCATATATATGAATATATATGTATATGTATATATATATATATATATACATATATATATATATATATATATATTATATATATACATATATATATATATATATATATACATATATATATATATATATATATACATATATATATATATATATATATGATATATATATATATATATATATACATAAATATATATACATATATACATACATTATTACATTAAAAAAAATATATATATATATATATATATATAATGTAATATATATATATATATATATAATGTATATTTATACATACATATATATATATATATATATATGTGTGTGTGTATATATATATATATATATATATAAATATATGTGTGTGTGTGTGTGTGTGTGCTGTGCGTTTAATAAGGAATAAAGTGTCATATATTACGCAGCTGTAATACCAGCGTATTTAGTAATTCAGACATATGAAACTTTAAGACTAAAGTTATTACAGTGTTGAAGTAATATGAAATAAAGTATCCATTGAGTGACTGAAATTTACTATTCTGTTAACTTGGCTATAACTTAACTAGGATATCCTCAGTCAAACTTTCCCCATTTTATGAAATGATGGTCACTAACAAGGTCTATAGATATAAGCTATAAACCTTGGTCACTAATGTATTGTGACGGGACGAGAGAGGAGTTGTTAACTCAAAGGCAGGATGCAATCACCTGAACTTTATTAAGGAACACTCTTCTTTATATACAAAACCTCAAGGCAACAGGACATGACCTGTTCGAGAGACAGACAATGTTACAGAGCAAAACGGAGACATGATCATTCAGGTTCTTTTTAGTGCGAGGGAAGAGCGCTGATACAAGCATAATATATACAACATAATTATGTACAATTGTGTGCCACACGGTTGGTATATGGCTCCCCCCCTAAAAATGACATACTGCACATGTTAAATAGGGCGCCCTGATCTAGAGAGGCGAACTATAGGCGGGTCATCTGGCAGAAGATAAGCAGGTTTTAGACGATCAATGGAGACCCAGTCTTCTTTGCCCCGAATGTTTAGTAGGAATGCTTTCGGACTGCGTCGGATCACAAGGAAAGGGTCCGTGGAAGGGGGTGTTAGTGGTGGCTTGCTAGTGTCGTTGCGCAGGAAGACGTGCGTTGCAGAGTGCAAGTCCGTTGGTATGTGAGGCTTCGCTGGGGGCTTGTAAGTCTGGCGGTACGGAGTAAATTTTCCCACGACGTGACGTATGCGCTGTAGATCGTCGGAGGAGGTTGTAGAAGGAAAAAATTCGGCAGGGACAACCAATGGGTCGCCATACACCATTTCAGCTGCCGAGACGTCGAGGGCGTCTTTAGGAGTGGTCCTTAGTCCCATGAGTACCCAGGAAAGTTGAGTAAACCAGTTGCAATCCTTGCAGCGGGACATCAAAGCTGCTTTGAGGGTGCGATGAAAACGTTCAACCATTCCATTGGCAGCGGGGTTGTAGGCCGTTGTCTGATGTAGGGTGATGCCCAGGAGATTCGCTAATGACGTCCACAATTGAGAGGTGAAAGTGGTTCCCCTGTCAGAAGTAATATGCTAAGGGATACTGAATCTTGAAATCCATCCAGAGAGTAAGGCAGATGTACATGAGGCGGACGTTGCAGTTTCCATGGGAATGGCTTCAGGCCAACGAGTGGAGCGGTTGATGACGATAAACAGGTAACGATGTCCTTGTGATGTGGGTAGGGGGCCTACAACGTCGACATGAATGTGTGCGAAACGATGCTGAGGTTGAGGAAAGGTGCCCACTCCTGAATCTGTGTGTAGATGTACTTTGGAAGTTTGGCAAGAAGTACAGGCGTGGACCCAATCCGTAGCATCCTTATAAATGCCGTGCCAAATGAACTTTGCCTTCAGTAGCTGTGCAGTAGAACGGCACGAGGAATGTGAAAGGAGGTGAATGAAATCAAACACCTGTCGGCGCATGGGAGCAGGAATCCAAGGTCGCGGTCTACCAGTACTGACATCACGGAGGAGGATGGTGTTGGAGTCTTCGAGGGGAAAATCTTCCCAACGGAGGGACGTGCAGGAAGTCCTACAAGCTTGATACTCTGGATCCTGTTGTAGGGCTTCAGCCAGGGCGTTGTAATCCAATCCCAGTTGAACGGCAGCCAACGTGTTTCTTAACAGGGCATCGGCAACGGGATTAATTTTCCCAGGGACGTATTGGAGGGTGTAATTGTATTCAGCTACAGCGGAGAGATGTCGGCGTTGACGGGCGGACCAGGTGTCAGACTGTCGAGTGAAGGCGTGCACCAGAGGCATGTGGTCTGTGCGGATGACGAAGGGCGTACCTTCTAAGAAATGGCAAAAGTGACGGACAGCCAAGTGCACTGCCAGCAATTCTCGATCGAAGGTAGAATAACCCGATTCTGCCTTGGACAGTTTTTTGCTGAAGAAGGCCAATGGGCGGGGCGAGCCTTCGACCACCTGCTCAAGTACTGCACCAAATAGCGACGTCGCTGGCATCGGTGGAGAGGAGAGGGGCGTGTAGGATAAGAAAAGTGAGAGCCGCAGCAGTTGATAGGGCCTTCTTTGCATTGCAGAAGGCTGCTTCTTGAAGGGGACCCCACTTCAGGTCCTTTGGCTTGCCCTTCAGGGAGGCGTAGAGGGGAGCAAGAGTGGCGGCAATAGCTGGCAGAAAACGGTGATAATAGTTGATCATGCCCAAGAATTCCTGCAGAGCTTTGACGGTCGAGGGCGCGGGGAAGTTCTGAACGGCTGCTATCTTCTCAGGGAGGGGATGGACTCCTTCAGGAGTGATACGGTGCCCTAAGAACGACACTTCGTTGGCGCCAAAGGTACACTTGTCGTACCGGACTACAAGGCCGTTTTGTTGCAGGCGGTCGAGCACGATGCGTAGGTGACGGAGGTGTTCATCTTTTGAGGAGGAGAACACAAGTATGTCGTCCACATAACATACACAGAAAGGGAGGTCCCCTAAGATGCCATCCATGAGACGTTGAAACGTTGCCCCAGCATTACGAAGGCCAAAACAGGAGTAATTGAAGGTGTATGTACCAAACGGAGTGGTGATGGCAGTCTTGGGGATGTCTTCTGGGTTCATAGGCACCTGATAATACCCCTTCAGGAGGTCGAGCGTAGAGAAAACCTTAGCTTTGTGCAGGTAGGAGGTCACATCGGCAATGTTTGGGAGGGGGTAGTGATCCGGTTCTGTTTGCATGTTCAGGTGCCTGTAATCCCCGCACGGACGGAGGGAGCCGTCTTTCTTCAGAACAATGTGTAAGGGTAACGACCATGGGCTGGAGGCCTTTTGGCAAAGGCCTATTATCTCCATTTCGGCGAACGTCTGTTTGACGACTGTCAATCGTTCTGGTGCCAGACGTCTGAATTTTACAAAGACTTGGGGTCCCGTCGTCTTGATATGGTGATAAATACCGTGCTTGGCAGGAACCGTGGGCGTTTGGCGAAGTTCTGGACGGAAAACTTCCAGGTACGACGTGAGGAGGTGGGCGTAGTCATCCGTGGGTGCGCTGATGTGGAGAGCGAGGCTAGAGGGGGTGGGTTGAAGAGGTGTCGACAAGTACGAGTCTGCGTTGACCAATCGTCGGTGGGCGACATCGACCAGAAGGTGGAAATGAGAGAGGAAATCTGCACCGAGGATTGGCATTGAGACCTCAGCAACGAGAAACTTCCAATTAAATTTACTACTTCCGAACGATAATGTGAGGTTCTCGTAACCGTAGGTGGGTATCGCAGATCCGTTGGCAGCTACTAATCGGACGTCGGCAGATGTAGACAGACTACGTCGTGCCTTGATGAGTTTCCTTGGCAAAAGAGAACGACAAGCACCCGTGTCTACCAAAAATCGCACGCCCGTTCCTGCATCCTGTAAAAAGAAAAGATTAGAAACATGGGAGGCCACTGCCACAAGCGGTGGCCTACTTACACGTTTTTAGGCCACCGACAATCCTTGGCACATTTCTTCGCGGTTGCCACGAATCTGCAGTGGTAGTAGCAAAACTACAGCGGATGGGAGGTAGTAAGTGGCTGTAGAAGTCGTTCGTTGGGGCGCGAGCGATTTGTGGGTGGTGGGCGGCTCTGTTGCCGCTTCGGAACGTCACGGGGTAAGCGTGTATGTCCTACGACATTCATGTCAGCTTCGGTTGACGCTGAATAGGCATCCTCGTAGTCAGGGGTGGAGGCGTTGATGGAGGTCTTGAAGTGGCTGTCCATAAGGGCGTCGGCTTTGGTCATCAAGTCCTTTATGGGTAAACTATCGACATCGGGTATGGCAGCGCGTACAGGTTCAGGTAAACGGCGTATCCAAAGGGCATGAAGTAACTTCACCTCACGAAGAGAGCCGTCTGCGGCAGGTTGAAGGCGAGCGATACTGGTCATTTCCCTGAGGGCAAGCGAAGCCCTTTGGTCCCCCAACGGTTGTTGCGAGAGCTGAAAAAGCTTTGCTATATGGGCGGCTGGTGACGGCGAGTACTGCTGCAGAAGGTATGTTTTGAGGGCTTCATACGCTATTGGGGTGTCTCCTTGTTCACAAAGCCAGTCGGATATTTCTGGGAAGGTGTCCTCGGGTATCGCCGCGAGAACATAATCCGCTTTGGTGGTTGAGCGAGTCACGCCCCTGATACGGAAGTGGGCTTCAGCGCGTTGAAACCAAGCAAGCGCTTCTCCGGTGGCGAACGGTGAAAGTTTCAATGGGGCGGCACCAACTGCTGGAGTAGAGTCTGTCTCCGTCATAGTACCAACGATGGAGGGGCGAGGGAGGTGGGGGTGGAAGGCAGTGGGAGCGAGTCGACTTCCGGGGTCACCAATGTGACGGGCTGAGAGAGGAGTTGTTAACTCAAAGGCAGGATGCAATCAACTGAACTTTATTAAGGAACACTCTTTTTTATATAAAAAACCTCAAGGCAACAGGACATGACCTGTTCGAGAGGCAGACAATGTTACAGAGCAAAAAGAAGACATGATCATTCAGGTTCTTTTTAGTGCGAGGGAAGAGCGCAGATACAAGCATAATATATACAACATAATTATGTACAATTGTGTGCCACACGGTTGGTACAGTATGTTTTCTTAAATTAGAAGACAAGATTTCATATTTTCCAAGGTACGTGGAGATAAAGATGTTGCAATTGCGTAATTATGACGTTTGACTCTTTTGGAAATTTCCTTCACCTTCGTATAAAGGAAATAGTTTTGTAAGAATGACCTAATATCAATTCACACACACATACTGATACATATACATATACCTATACATATAAACAAGTCAGCAGGTTTAGTGGAATATTTCTGAAGCACTATTGCCATTTCTGCTAATAGTTTATCCCTATGTCCACATTCACATATCTATAATCTTAGTTTCGAATATAGCAGCAAAATTTAGCTTACTGACTATATAGTTTCCAGTAAACTTTGGATTAAATAATACTTCTTATTCACATAATGCTACACATATTAAATAATTTTGAATAAGACATGTATTTATATCTATTTATAGAATGTGAAATAAAATCAAGCTGCGTTACCACTGACTGATTTACATTCATAATCTATGAAATTGAATTAAAGATGATTGGAGCACCCTTCGTATCTCCCTTATTATATTTAGTTAACAAACTAATGTGAATTAAAACATCTCGTTTTACATATATATATATATATATATATACAGTATATATATATATATATATATACAGTATATATATATATATATATGTGTGTGTGTATATATATATATATATATATCTACCTATCTATCTATCTGTATATATATATATATATATATATCTACCTCCTATCTATCTATCTATCTATATATATATATATATATATATACATATACATATATGTATATATATATATATATATATATGTTACAGTCAATATCTAAATCCAGGAAATTTGTAAAGTGACTGAACTTTTCAGGCAATATGTGAATTGCATGGTTCACCCAGTCAACTTACAAATCAGCTTAAAATAGCAGACAATTTTTAAAGTGACTAAAATGCTAATAGATTTTCTTGGGATATTGACTGAAATGAACCCCGGTATGGATATTCTGTCAGTTTACCTATTGAAACTTTGTGTGCTGTTGTCTGGGTAGTTTATTATTGTGCGTGTATGAAAGATCTAGTACTTACACACAAACTATGGCGTGTTCTGAGGAAGCATTTTTTTTTTTTCACCAGAAGTAAATGTTGAAGTAAAACTCTGATTCTTTTAAATTTACTGATGCTTAAAATTTAATACTAGAGTCTGATAGAGGAACTAAAAGTAGCATCATCTGCAAAAAGATAAATTGAATCGAAAGTATTACATCCTCGGAAATTATGATGTTCTTTAGTGTGTTGACGTTGAAAAGACGAAATGATAAAAGTCAAGAACCTGTTTATTTTTGTGCAAATTGATGATAAGTCGGACACAAGAAAATGTATTCATATTACTATTGGACATGGTGGAAGAGATAAAATAGCCATTGCTTTATTAAGATATGCAAATGTTACTCGAGATACTGTAGGACTGATCAAATCTTTGTGTTCAATTTGGTCAAATCAGGTGGATCTTGTTGACATGCAGTCTTGTATGAAAGATTAATATAAGTAGATAATGTTGTATCAAGATCACCTAAAAAAAAGTCTTACTTATTTTGTCCCTTAACTTCCAAAAGGGCCGCTGATGATGCATTCAAACACATTTTTAATGTTTGGCCCATCTCAAATTCTTGAAAGCAATAATGGCATTTGACATCTTGGAACTTAAACTTCTTTTGCCAGATTTGTTAATATTTTATGGTAAACCAATGCATATTCAGTGTCTGGGATCCGTTGAGGGCCTTAATTATGATAAAAAACACAAGCTAATTTCATAGGCAATTATGAAAGATTAAGTGAGTGGCCCGTAAGACTCGAAAGTTTGTGGATTTTCAAAAGAACATCTGTTACCACTCTTGATTCAAACAATACCCATACAAAGCAATCTTTGGTGTTGAGGCCAGAGTAGGACTACGCTCAACTAAACTTCCAGAAGAAGTTTTGAAGACGGTTACTGAAGATGATTTACTTGGAACCTAAACTTTTCCATGGGACTCTAAATTGATTTAGTCTCATTTTGTTATGACATTTTATTATTTCATTGTTTTATCATCACATTATATAGTCATGTAGGTATTATTTTCACATTTCATAGTCACGAAGATTTTAGAACTAAAATTTTCCTCAGGTATAATGTTTGTTTGCTTATATCTTTCCGGTAGTAGTCAATAAGCCAAGAAAATATAATATTATTTTAGTCACTTTATAAATTGCCTGCAATTTTTAGCTGATTTGTAAATTGACTGAGTGAACCAGGCTATTCACATATTCCCTGAAAAGTTCAGTCACTTTACAAACTATCTGGCTTTTGATATTGACTCTGGTATTAAATTTTAAGCAGCAGTAATTTTAAAAGAATCAGAGTTTTACATCAACATCTATTTCTGGTAAAAAAAAAAAAAAAATGCTTCCTCAGAACACGCCATAGTTTGTGTGTAAGTACTAGATCTTTCATACACGCACAATAATAAACTTCCCAGACAACAGCACAGAAAGTTTCAATAGGTAAACTGACAGAATATCCATACCGGGGCTCATTGCAGTCAATATGACAAGAAAATCTATTAGAATTTTAGTCACTTTATAAATTGTCTGCTATTTTTAGCTGATTTGTAAATTGACTGGGTGAACCAGGCAATTCACATATTGCCTGAAAAGTTCAGTCACTTTACAAATATCCTGGATTTAGATATCGACTGTAACTTATGTTTATATATATATATATATATATATATTTATATATATATATATATATATACATATATGTATATATATATATATATATATATATATGTATATATATATATATATATATGTATATATATATATATATATATATAGGCTCGGAAATAATAGTGAAGATATTGAAGATACTTATTATGTTAAAAATAGATTAACTTTTCAAGGCCTTTGGAACCTTTGTACGTTGGAATTTACATAATAAATGTTTCTCTCATGGTAATGAGGCCACTAAAAGATTCTCTCTCTCTCTCTCTCTCTCTCTCTCTCTCTCTCTCGTGAATACACACATATCACTACGATATTCATATGCAAACCAGAGAAGCACCTCGGATGAAAATGAAGTTCAAACAACAGGGAGGTTTAGGACGATAATATTGCATAATCTAACTGCGTTCTGTGCCATTATCCTCGACCCAATACCCAGTACTACTTATATTAAAATGGTGTGTACTTTTGGCCAGTTTACCGAAAATAAACGTTCTAGCAATTTCTTGTTTCAAGCTTAGTATGTCATCGACTTCATTAGAACAGTTTTTTTTTTTTTTTTTTTTAAACCTAATAGAGGAACCTCCTCATAGATAGTTTGTTTTGAAGGATACTTCACCCATCAGACAATATTTACGTACAAGTGTACATGGCCTGTCAAAAATGACGGCTAAACATTTAGATAGCATACACGCACACACACACACTATATATATATATATATATATATATATAAATATATATATATATATATATATATATATAGTGTACAGTATATATCATATACATATATATATATATGTATAGACATATGTATATAAATATATATACATATATATATATATATATATATATAGTGTACAGTATATATCATATACATATATATATGTATAGACATATGTATATAAATATATATATATATATATATATATACATATATAATGTATATGAATATATATATATATATATATATACATAATTTGTATGCATACAGTATATATAATATATGCATGTAAACATATCATATACTGTATATATATATATATATATATATATATAGAGAGAGAGAGAGAGAGAGAGAGAGAGAGAGAGAGAGACTTGCTCTTTTATACATAAGGGGCGATGATATACATAATTTCTTATATAACTCTATCGTATTTTTTTCGTTATGAGAGAGAGAGAGAGAGAGAGAGAGAGAGAGAGAGAGAGACTGGCTCCCTATTATATAAGGGCGATGATATACCAAATTTCCTATATTACCTTATTGTTTTTTGTTTGTTTTTTTAGTTATGTGCATTATAATCCCTCTTACACTTTGTCCCTTTTATCCCTATCAATGTATCCAACATTCAATGACATATGGAAATTTGCCTTTGATCTATCGCATTTGAACCAGATCAATCTCCCTTTCTTCCGCTAATTGAAGTTAAAATCTCCCCTCTATTTGAGTGTTCATTTCATATCCCAAATCACCTTTCAAAGGTCAACATTAGACGCTAAAGTAGAGATAAAACTGTAAAAACGTACATTATATTTAACTGATAAAATAATTATTGATAAAGATGAAATTAATTGGGTATGTATTAAGTAAACTGAGATGTATTATTTTTCTTTAATAAAAAGACTAAAAAAACTAATGGATGGTGCATTATTCTTCTTCTATAAAAAGAAATTCACAGAAAAAACAAATGAAGAGTGCAAAGGGGAATAACTATACAATAAGATAAGGACTGTCAATGAAATAAGCGAAAAGCCATTGAACCCAAATCCGATAAGACTAACGAGGGAGATAAAATAAGCCTTTGTAATCTAATTTCCCTGGAAGGTAGTTAGTTAGCAGCCGCTCTTTAGTTCAGTTCTGAACTTCTTTTGTTCTTTCTCTGTCAGTCATAACATTTGGGAATATAATTAATTTTGGACAATGTTATGTCAGTAACGATAAGGGGAAAATGTCCAGACAGTCATACGTCACAGGTCATGAAAAAAAAAAATATTCAGGGCTATCGATGATTCTGAAGTTCATTTCGTCGGCCATGACATTTGGAAATATGATTTTTTATCCAATTTCAAGTCATTGATAATAAGGGAAAAAATCATCCAACCAATCTTTGGTCGTTAGTCAAGTCATTTGGAAATGTAATTATTTTAGCCAGTTTGAAGTCATTGATAATAAGGTACCTTTATCTTTTATTGTATAATTAGATTGATTTTATAGTCTTAAGTCATTTGTATTTTGTTTCATAAAGTTATAATGTTCAATTTAAATTTTTCGTTTTGAATATATATCGAAGTGTTTTTAACTTATACAATGTATCTATTTTTCATGCTCTGATGATCATATACCAAAGGCACTTCCCCCAATTTTGGGGGGTAGCCGACATCAATAATGAAACAGAACAAAAAAGGGGACCTCTACTCTCTACGTTCCTCCAGCCTAACCAGGGACTCAGCCGAGTTCAGCTGGTACTGCTAGGGTGCCACAGCCCAACCTCCCACATTATCCACCACAGATAAAGCTTCATAATGCTGAATCCCCTACTGCTGCTACCTCCGCGGTCATCTAAGGCACCGGAGGAAGCAGTAGGGCCTACCGGAACTGCGTCACAATCGCTCGCCATTCATTCCTATTTCTAGCACGTTCTCTTGCCTCTCTCACATCTATCCTCCTATCACCCAGAGCTTTCTTCACACCATCCATCCAACCAAACCTTGGCCTTCCTCTTGTACTTCTCCCATCAACTCTTGCATTCATCACCTTCTTTAGCAGACAGCCATTTTCCATTCTCTCAACATGGCCAAACAACCTCAACACATTCATATAAACTCTAGCCTCTAACTCATTTCTTATACCCGTTCTTGCCCTCACCACTTCGTCCCTAACCCTATCTACTCGAGATACACCAGCCATACTCCTTAGACACTTCATCTCAAACACATTCAATTTCTGTCTCTCCATCACTTTCATTCCCCACAACTTCGATCCATACATCACAGTTGGTACAATCACTTTCTCATATAGAACTCTCTTTACATTCATGCCCAACCCTCTATTTTTTACTACTCCCTTAACTGCCCCCAACACTTTGCAACCTTCATTCACTCTCTGACGTACATCTGCTTCCACTCCACCATTTGCTGCAACAACAGACCCCAAATACTTAAACTGATCCACCTCCTCATGTAACTCTCCATTCAACATGACATTCAACCTTGCACCACCTTCCCTTCTTGTACATCTCATAACCTTACTCTTACCCACATTAACTCTCAACTTCCTTCTCTCACACACCCTTCCAAATTCTGTCACTAATCGGTCAAGCTTCTCTTCTGTGTCTGCTACCAGTACAGTATCATCCGCAAACAACAACTGATTTACCTCCCATTCATGATCATGAATGGAAATAGATTTTCTGAAAGCTTAGTGATAAACATTTATATAATTACTCTGGTACTATTATTCATCTTGAAACCCCCCTCTCCACGGAATAAATCAATAGCCGATACATATATATATATATATATATATATATTTGTGTGTGTGTGTGTGTGTGTGGGTGTGTGTATGTGTTTGTGTGTGCGTGTTAGATTTAGTTAGTGTGCTCATGCGTGCATGTATGAATATTTGTATATTTATCTTCTCTCATAAAAGATTTTGTAAACCCTCTCTCTTCAAAAGCTTCAACGTAATATAAAAAGTAAGTAAAATTTTACATACTGTATATTTAACAAAGACTTTTGAAGGTACATCGATGTTTGCTTACAATTCTCATTATTTGTCTTCTTCTTTAATGCAACCTTTTCTTTTTCTATAAAAGAACTTTACTCGAATTTCAATTATCATGAATTTCAATATATCAGTTAAACCGTTTCAAACAAGTTTGAAAATTCCCGAAAATCATTTACGTGACAATTAAATAATTCCCAAACTATCATGAACCAATAAACCGTAATCGAAGTTCCCTTGAATAAGGACTTTCCGGTGAACTCGGTCTGGAAAGTCATCCAAAAATTCAGGGATAAAATATAATACCGTCAATTGCTTTTTTCAATGTATGACAACCGTGACGTATCGTTCTGCCTACGGGCCAAACGAATGATGAAATTGTCAGTGTAGTTTGTGTCTCAACGACCATTTATTATCAGCGTCGAATTATCTACAGTATGATAGAGTAAAATAGAATGGGTCATATGTCCTCAGTTCAACCGTCCACATTACATCTATCTTCATTTATCATTTATATGGAGTGTGTGATGCAAGGGAAAAGTAATCTTTATCTCTATTGTTTATTCTTCCATAGGATATATTTTTTTGTATGTGAAATATATCCTCCCCTATATAGAGTAATTGTCTGGATATACTAAATACTGTATATATATATATATATATATATATATAATATATATATATATATATGTGTGCGTGTGTGTCTGTGTGTATATATATGTGTGTATGTATACATATGTTTAAAGATGTATATATATATATATATATATGTGTGTGTGTGTGTATATATATATATATATATATACATATATCCGGTCATGCTCAGTGGCATGGACACACATGTACCTACTCGGTCCCTCCCCGTCCGTAGGGTAGATAGGAGAGGGAGTAACAATACCCTGGTGAAAGGTCTGGTTTTTTATTGGAACGGAGGAGCGAGTGGGTGTGGTTGAATCTGTGTGTATGAGTGTGCATATGTTAAGATATCCATCTAAATATTTAGCCCTCATTATTGACGGGTTACCTACGCTAGTACAGAAGATAACATAGTTGGATAGAATATTAAATTGATATGTAATGACTTTCTAAAATAATACCCACTTTCATGAGTATGAGTTTTTAAGACTATACACGAGATAAAAGGAAACCGACACTCATTAAGAAAACCCTTTGATCTCATTATAATTGGAACCTATTAAATAACAAATATACTAAGGTTTACAAATTACATGAAATGTAACTACCTGTGTAATTAGGTTGTAATTTTACACCGGAATAATTACGCTTTTCTTTGTGAACATCTAAATTGCTCATTTCTGTCGACATAATTAGAAGATAGATGTACATGAAATAAAATTCAGTCATTTCTTTGACAAAACATATGATTATTATGCCATAATTACTGTGTATTAATGATATATAATGCAATGGCATTCAGAATGAAAAGAGGTAAATAACTGTATACATACACACACACACAGTATCATTATCATCATCTCTTCCTACGCCTAATAACGCAAAAGGACTCGGTTAGATTTTGCCAGTCGTCTCTATCTTGAGCTCTTAAATCAACACTTCTCCATTCATCATCTACTTCAAACCTCATAGTCCTCAGCCTTGTGGAGCCCAGTTGGAAATTTGGCAAACTAATCTCTCTTAGGAAGTGCGAGGAGCATGCCCAAAGTATCTCCATCGGTATACCCTCGCCATGGTCTCATCCATAAATGGTTGTGACGGTGCCGTAGGGAAGGTTGTGAACTCAAAGGCAGGAAGCAATCAACTGAGTTGTTTATTAAAGAACACTCTCCTTTATATACAAAATTTCAAGGCAACAGGAAAATACATGTTCGAGAAAGTGACAATGTTACATAGGTGACACACAGACATGTTTGTTCTGGTTCTTTTTAGTGGGAGGGAAGAGCGCAGATACAAGCATAATATATACAAAATAATTTATGTACGATCGTGTGACACACGGTTGGTACATGGCTCCCCCGCTAAAAATGACATACTGTACATGTTAAATAGGGCTCTATGCTCTAGAGAGGCGAACTGTAGGCGGGTCATCTGGCAGTAGATAAGCAGGTTTTGGACGATCAATGGAGACCCAGTCTTCTTTGCCACGAATGTTTAGTAGGAATGCTTTCGGAATGCGTTGGATCACAAGGAAAGGGCCCGTGTAAGGGGGCGTTAGCTGTGGCTTGGTAGTGTCGTTGCGCAGGAAGACGTACGTTGCAGAATGCAAGTCCGTTGGTATGTGATACTTCGCTGGGGGCTTGTAAGTCTGGCGGCATGGAGTAAATATTCCCACGATGTGACGTATGCGCTGGAGATCATCGGAGGAGGTTGTAGAAGGAAAAAATTCGGCCGGGACAACCAACAAGCCATACACCATTTCAGCTGCCGAGACCTCAAGGGCGTCTTTAGGAGTGGTCCTTAGTCCCAGGAGGACCCAGGGAAGCTGAGTAAACCAGTTGCAATCCTTGCAGCGGGACATCAAATCTGCTTTGAGGGTGCGATGAAAACATTCAACCATTCCATTGGCAGTGGGGTTGTAGGCCGTTGTCTGATGTAGGGTGAAGCCCAGGAGATTCGCTAATGATGTCCACAATTGAGAGGTGAAATAGGTTCCTCTGTCAGAAGTAATATGCTCAGGGATACCAAATCTTGCAATCCATCCAGAGAGTAAGGCAGATGTACATGAGGCGGACGTTGCAGTTTCCATGGGAATGGCTTCAGGCCAACGGGTGGAGCGGTCGATGACGGTAAACAGGTAACGATGTCCTTGTGATGTGGGTAGGGGGCCTACAACGTCGACGTGAATGTGTGCAAAACGACGCTGAGGTTGAGGAAAGGTGCCCACTCCTGACTCCGTGTGTCGATGTACTTTGGAAGTTTGGCAAGAAGTACAGGCGCGGACCCAATCCTTAGCTTCCTTAGAAATGCCGTGCCAAATGAACTCTGCTTTCAGCAGCTGTGCAGTAGAACGACACGAGGGATGTGAAAGGCCGTGAATGAAATCAGAAACCTGTCGGCGCATGGGAGCAGGAATCCAAGGTCGTGGTCTACCAGTACTAACGTCACAGAGGAGGGTGGTATTGGAGTCGTCGAGGGGGAAGTCTTCCCAACGGTGGGACATGCAGGATGTCCTACATGCTTGATATTCTGGATCCTGTCGTTGGTCTTCAGCCAGGGCGTTGTAATCCAATTCCAGTTGAACAGCAGCCAACGTGTTTCTTGACATGGCATCGGCAACGGGATTAATTCTTCCAGGGACTTATTGAAGGGTGCAATTGTATTCAGCCACAGCGGAGAGATGTTGGCGTTGCCGGGTGGACCAGGCATCAGACTGTCGAGTAAAGGCGTGCACCAGAGGCATGTGGTCTGTGCGAATGACAAAGGGCGTACATTCTATGAAATGACAAAAGTGATGGACAGCCAAGTGCACCGCCAGCAATTCTCGATCGAAGGTAGAATAGCCCGATTCTGCCTTGGACAGTTTTCTGCTGAAGAAGGCCAATGGGCGGAGCGAGACGTTGACCACCTGCTCGAGTACTGCACCAAAAGCGACGTCGCTGGCATTGGTGAAGAGAAGGAGAGGGGCATGTGGGATAAGAAAAGTGAGAGCCGCTGCAGTTGATAGGGCCTTCTTTGCATTGCAGAAGGCTGCTTCTTGAAGGGGACCCCACTTCAGGTCCTTTGGCTTGCCCTTGAGGGAGGCGTAGAGGGGAGCAAGAGTGGTGGCAATGGCTGGCAGAAAACGGTGATAATAGATGATCATGCCCAAGAATTCCTGCAGAGCTTTGACGGTCGAGGGCACGGGGAAGTTCTGAACGGCTGCTACCTTCTCGGGGGGGGGGGGGGTGTGTGGACTCCTTCAGGAGTGATGCGGTGCCCTAAGAACGGCACTTCGTTGGCGCCAAAGGTACACTTGTCGTACCGGAATACAAGGCCGTTTTGTTGCAGGCAGTCGAGCACGATGTGCAGGTGACGGAGGTGTTCCTCTTTTGAGGAGGAGAACACAAGTATGTCGTCCACATAATATACACAGATAGGGAGGTCCCCTAAGATGCCATCCATGAGACGTTGAAACGTTGCCCCAGCATTACGAAGGCCAAAACAGGAGTAATTGAAGGTGCATGGAGTGGTGATGGCAGTCTTGGGGATGTCTTCTGGGTTCATAGGCACCTGATAATACCCCTTCAGCATAGAGAAAACCTTTGCTTTGTGCAGGTAGGAGGTCACGTCGGCAATGTTTGGGAGGGGGTAGTGATCCGATTCTGTTTGCATGTTTAGGCGCCTGTAATCCCCGCACGGACGAAGGGAGCCGTCTTTATTCAGAACGATGTGTAAGGGTGACGACCTTGGGCTGGAGGCCGTTTGGCAAAGGCCCATTTCCTCCATTTGGGCGAACGTCTGTTTGGCGGCTGCCAATCGTTCCGGTGCCAGACGTCTGAATTTTGCGAAGACTGGGGGTCCCATCATCTTGATATGGTGATAAATACCGTGCTTGGCAGGAACAGTGGGCGTTTGGCAAAGTTCTGGACGGATAACTTCTGGGTACGACTTGAGGAGGTGTGCGTAGTCATCCGTGGGTGCGCTGATGTGGAGAGCAAGGTTAGAGGGGGTGGGTTGAAGAGGTGTCGACAAGTACGAGTCTGCGTTGACCAATCGTCGGTGGGCGACATCGACCAGAAGGTGGAAATGAGAGAGGAAATCTGCACCGAGGATTGGCCTTGTGACGTCAGCAACGAGAAGCTTCCAATTGAATTTACCGTTTCCGAATGATAATGTGACTTTCTCGTAACCGTAGGTGGGTATCCCAGATCCGTTGGCAGCTACCAAGCGGACGTCGGCAGATGTAGACAGACTACGTCGTGTCTTGAAGAGTTTCCTTGACAAAAGAGAATGACAAGCACTTGTGTCTACCAAAAATCGCACGCCCGTTCCTGCATCATGCAAAAAGAAAAGATTAGAAACACGGGAGGCCACCACCACGAGCGATGGCCTACTTGCACGTTTTTTGGGCCACTGACAATCCTTCGCACATTTTTTTGCGGTTGCCCCGAATCTGAAGTGGTAGTAGCCAAACTGCGGCGGATGGGAGGCAGTAAGTGGCTGTAGAAGTCGTTTGTTGGGGCGCGAGCGATTGGTGGGTGGTGGGTGGCTTTGTCGCCGCTTTGGCACGTCACG
>NC_090735.1:40357020-40367020 GCF_036898095.1 Palaemon carinicauda | reverse complement strand
TAATGCAATAAGTGGTGGCACATTCTTGTTTCTATTATTTCCTCAAACCTAGCTTATTAACAGAAAATGAATCTAGTATTGACAAACATCGAACAAAATATATTGGCGTAAGAAACCAAACTGAAACCCTTCGAAAGTATATCTCCTATATATACAATTAATCATTATTTTGTTCAATACCTAAATACTTTTTTTTTTTCATGCATAGACACTTTCTTTAAGAGATTACCTCAATCGATTACATAGCAGCAAGGCATGTTAGGTATTATTGGAATCGATTATCAGTAGCGTTCCATTCCAAAACCTATTCTTTTTTCCTTGTTGCAGTTAAACGAGAACACATCAAAGCATAGCATTAGTTGAGCAATGGTATTTTCTCCAATCGGACAACAAACCTTACAGGTTAAACCGTTTTAACCATCCCTTGTATATTAATATTCATGTCACAACGTATGACAGGTAGTTTAGACCATGGAGGATTTACTGTTACACGCTCTATCATCCAGCAAGGGCATATACTTGCAAACGTTATATCAATGCCGAACTGCTTAGTCGGAGAATTATATTCCTGTTACCCAGTTGTCTTAGCTCTTTCTTAAGTTTGTTTTTACTTGCTACAAGCAAACAAACTTTCAAGGAAAAAACTTGGCCTAATCAAACATGTTTCTCAAAATCCGGAGTCCTTGTCATGCAATGATTCATGTAATGCAGTTCTTGGGAGGCACTTGTTACAGATGGGAAGAATTTCCATTGAAGCCCAAGTTCAGTATGAGTCTTTGCATGTGGTCGCTCTTCACCAAAATCACTTTTATCTTTCTGATTTTCGTGAGTAAAGAAAATAATTTCTATGGTTTCGTGGATGCAACATTCAGTAACTTCGTCATGGAATACTGCTGTGTCATCCTAGCAGTAGCAGATGTAATTTCCCCCATATTTCTTTCTTTCCATGGTAGACAGCTGACAGCCCTACTAGAGGGAATTGAAGAGTTGAAAAAATTCTCTGACATTAAAAAGATAAAAGGTATCAGTTGCTTCCATCTGCTTTGTCTCTTAGTAACATACACCACGACACCCATCCTCTCTGCATGTAGACTGATAACGGAACCAGAATGGAAGGACAATATTACTGCATATGTCGTTGGACTCTTTGTGGCATTTTACGTCTTTTTAAGCGGGATGATGGTCCAAATGCTCTTCCTCGAACTCGGTGAGGAAATTGTACATCTTCTGGAGGTAAATGTTCTTACTTTTTGTACGGATGTAACAATGGCTTTCTCAAACAAGGACATTCGATTGATGTATCAGAGTAACGAGGAGAATCATAATGCAATTTCCCCTTCTTCCAAAGTACCTCGAATGCTAAAATCTTTTGAAAAAACTACACCGAGTATTGACCTTCACTGTCCATCAAAAGAAGTCCCAGCATCCGTTCACAAGACAGTTTTAGACAGCATATTAAGAGCCGAAAGACAGTTTACAGAGGTAAGTTGTAATTGGTATATCGTTTGGTTTAGCTATCAGTTCAGTTCGTTAATGTTCCTGTTATTTGATTTATATATTTTCTTTCTTGTACATTTACCAGGAACTACGATACTTGTTTTTTCCTGGAGCTATTTTTTTTTGAAAAACTATGAAGGGATTGGCAAAATCCTTCATTCATTTTCATTCAAGATATTCGTTATACTTATCTAAAGATAGAAATGACCTATGTATATATGCTAACACCCACACACACACACACACACACACACACACACACACACCACATATATATAAATATATATATATATATATATATATAATATATATATATATATATATATATATATATATATATATATATATATATATATATATGGATATATATATGTGTGTGTATGTATATATATTCGTGTGCTACTAGTATAAGCACACATTGAGTATGTGTTGTTTCAGATGTGTGTAACTGGATAACAGAATACATCTTATTAGCTTTAAAGTATTTATTCTATAAAAACAACAGAGTTAAACATCTCCATCACTGGAGAAAGCTGGGTTGGTCAGATGACCAATTCTGGTGAAGTATAGATATGAACTGACTAACTTATCGATATCACAGATATCGTATGCTTAGTTTATATAAGATTCATCACAAACTCGGAAGACACCTGCATCCGGTGACGTCACAAACTTTCACACGCTGATGCAAGGTGTTGATGCTTAAGAAAAATGTCACATTGTTGACACTGCATTGTACGTCCTGTTTATGATTTGAATGACTACAGCAAGTCCCACGGCTAGCACCTTCCTCCAACATGACATATTACGTCATGTGTTTTAAACATGTAATATTAACTATTCTAATTATTACATAAGCTCGGCCAGCTATCTCAATTTTTTCACAAAAATTTAACAACAAGCCAAAACATGGTTACTAGGTGTGACTGGACATATATATTATTCTTTGTTTAACTTTAGCCATAATCAACCGAGGACGAATGTCCAAATAGGCACATTAAAAAATAATAACAATAATGCATATGAAAAAGATATTACCAAAGCAAATAGAAAAATGCATGATAAAATAAAGATCATATATATGATACATTGCTAGCAAATGATTATATGGTACCAAAAAAAAAAAAAAAACTACTGACTTTCATATGATTCGGTAACTTGTTAAAGAATAATTGTTACCTTTGTCAGAAACATATTAACATAATACTCAATTTTTTAGTGCACAAACACGAATTCCTGGTACGTACACGTACCACGGTTTCGTACATATATATATATATATATATATATATATATATATATATATATATATATATATATAATATATATATATATATATATATATATATATATATAGGGCTGATATATTTTATTAGATGCCCATAGATTCTGTTATTAATGTTTTTTTTATCTCTTTTCTTTTTAACATTCCGGCTTATATATTTTTATTAGATGCCGAGAGAAAAAATGATTTATATCTTTTTTTTTCAAATGTTGTTTTAAATGTATTTTTAACAATGCAAATGTAGAAAATTTCTTCAATTACATATTACTAGCATACTAACAGCTTTTCTTACAAACAATTCCCGACAATTTACTCCTTTAGCGAATGAGGTAGCCACTCAAACGGCTTTAAACTGAATCCAGTATGGAGTATTGTCGGGCCTAGGCGAAACGTTCCTTTGTAGCTGCATGCTGTGCCGTAACCTACGCCAAACAAGGATGTTCACGGCGATAAATATCACCACCGTAAACGCCAGACCTGCTAGTAGTATGGGGTGAAGGATTTCCTTATAAGTCGGTGACAGGTGGTCCCTTTCGGTAAGCTTCATCAACCGCTTTGCCACATGTCTGTTATACGGGAGAGGGAGTGCTGGCATTGTAGAGGTCCACGTGAAGTTCGCGAAGTAGGCTCGTTCTCTGATGAGTGTCCGTAGACCAGTCACCATGGAATTAAGGGAAGTCCCGATACAACCATCTGCTGCGACGAAGATGTGTGTGAAGGACGTGGATCCGTCAGGGCATGATACATTGAAGCCGTCCTTGTCATATCGTATCCACGAGCCATTGTTCAGTCTGCAATTGAACTCATTATTGTCAAAGCGATAAAGCTTATCAAGACAATTTTCACTTGTATGGGAGAGAGCACCGTCTAGCACTATACCTAACTCGCATGAATCCATTAAGTTTTTATGGAATTCAAATGAGTCAGCTGTACATATTTTTCTATCCATTGCGTCTGAACAGTGAGTTAATTGATCTAAGTCTTTAATGACCGTATATGTTTCCTTGTCTGGGGAAATCAATACGTGTCCTGTCAAACTGGATATTACTGGATTTGAGTGATTCGTCATGAAAGTCGGAAATGGTGATATCCTGTAAGATTGCCAGGCATCAGAAGAATCAAAGGGAATTGTAATCATAATCTTGTTATTATCTACGTTTACTGTAATTAGGCTGTAATAAAATTCTAACCTATGTTTGTCTAACAAAGGAACATAGCCTAGTTTATCCCTTCCGTTCTCCAGAATTAACTTTAAGTAACTTATAGGCAACAAATGGGGCGACAATACACCTTTAGTTGCTAACGTGATAGCTTCTACATAATCCTTGGATTTCTCAATGAAATATGCAATTCTGTTATGTATGTGATCTATCTTTAAATCATAATACGTTAATGTTGCCAACAAATCCTGTACTTCCATAATTTGAACGATATTATTTGAATGTTCATTTACCAAATCCATAATTTTATTGATTGAAGCTAACTGATTCCTTAGTTCTGACATAATCAATTCATCTTCATGAGTCAAGAACTCAATTTTCTTATTTTGATTACTAATTTTAAGACGATTGGAAATTCCTAAACCTAAACTTGCAACAGACCCAAAGATGCTTAATGCAGCATAAATAAACGGATTTCGTCTTTCTTTATGTTCGTGTCCTACAGTCCACATCAAAAGGTCATAAGCCAAAGATCCTGTCTCTTCAGTCTTATTTTTCAAGTCATCAAATAGCATCTCTGCAACTTTTAATGTTGATCCAAGCAAACTCTCTGTAGTCAAATGAAAATGTCTTCTATGCAACTCATCCAATGAGGCAGAAAACCTTGAAATGGCGGTTCTTGAGCTAGTGACATCATTCTCTTGAAGAAAAATTGCTTGCATATTCACTTCTACAATTACGTTGGTTGATGTAATAAAAATGTCTTCTTGTCTTTCAACTATAGTGCCATATTTAAAATATATACTTTTAGTTTTAGAGCTCATCCCACACGAGAAAAATGTCTGAGCGAACAATATCACTCCCAACAACAAAAAATTCATCTTGGAAACCTGTAACGAGAAAAATATATGTAATTACTCCTGTATTAAAAAGAAAACTTTTAATCACATAAAATAAAAAAAAAAAAATCTTCCCTCACTTCTTTTCCTCTCTTTTCTTTTTAATTTCTTATGTGAGCCAATGGTACTATTCTCTCATCCGTGGGTTGGGATACGTTTTGAACTCTAAACCTATTGGCCGTTAATGTTTCCAAAATGTTAAATGGGCCTTCAAACTTAGGTGTTAGTTTATAATTGAGCCCTTTTCGTACATTGATTAGAATATATACGTTATCACCCACGGTATATGTTTTAGTTGGTTTCGCTGTTTTATCATGATTCCTTTTCATTATGATTCGTGATTCTTCTAAATTCTTTCGAAGGATATCATATCGACTTATACTTGCATTTATACATTCTTTTAAAGGATTTGATAGATTAGTTGTAGGCGTTAATATATGGAAAGGCGTTCTAACTGGGGTACCATACAATGCTTCATGCGGTGACATTTTAATTGATATATGATATGAATGATTCAGAGTACTCAGTGCCGCCGGTATTGCAATATCCCAGTTGGGGTCTGATCCCCCTAGTGTTACCCTCAATATATTTAATATTTTCCCATTTGCTCTTTCCACTAGCCCATTCGACTCTGGGTGATAGATCATGGTTTTTATTTTCTTTATGTTGAGGAATTCACACAATGAGGTAAGAAAGTGATTATTAAATTCACCACCCGAGTCTGAGATTATCATGTGTGGAATAAAACTTCCTAGCACATTCAATCGCAGTTTTAGTTTTAAGCGCTATTAATTCTGTATATCGAGTTAAAGCATCTATAATTACTAAGAGGTGCTTATTTCCTCTGTCTGGCTCGTAAAATCCTGTTAAAAAATCTAAATATATTCTTTCAAAGGGTTGATTGGGCACAGGATAAGCTCCTAGGCTGACAAGTGTTTTCGTATGCCCTTTGTTTTCCTAACATGTGCGACAATTAGCTACGTGTCTTTTTATATCTGTAAGCATTGTATGCCAATAAAAACAATGATTTGGCTTTCTGTGACATTAATGAGAACCCCGGGTGTCCATGTATTGGATTTGAATGCAACCAATTCAGGACAGTGGAAATAAGTGAGATTGGTACTACTATCTGGTCGTTAGTTACATGTGGTGTATTGCGGGTTTTCCTTGTCACAGTCCTACACAGAATATTATCTTTGATTATATAATTCTGCTGCTTATACCTGATATATTCCTTTTCCTTATGATTGCCTTTCAAAGCATTTATAATTGTTTCTATTTCTGATCTTTTCTTTGCTCAGTCTGTAACAATTCAGCGCTCCAGCCTAAATCTTCTTGTTCAGATATTGTTTTTACAATAGGCATGGATGTTGATATATCTATTAATTCAGCTAAAGGCTCGGTGCAAGATGACACGGGGTTGCGTGATAATGCATCCGCAATGATATTTGCTTTCCAGGTAAATACCCAATTCTTGCGCCAAAATCTTGAATGATCAAATGCCACCGAGTTCGTTTAGGGCTGTGGTTGAAGCCTTTAAAGAACCCTGTTAGTGGTTTATGGTCAGTAAGAACCTTAATGGGATAACCGTAAATTATGAACTTAAAATGCACTAGCAAATTAACAATAGCTAGCCCTTCTTGTCTATTACTGCATACTTACTTTCGGAAGTTCTCAATTTTCGAGAATAGAAAGCTATCGGGAAAAATTGTTTATCATATTGCTGAAGCAATACCCCTCCTACTCCTAAGTCTGAGGCGTCTGTTGCAATGAAGAATTCCTTACCGAAGTCAGGAAATTTTAAGATAGGAGAACTACACAGTTCATCTTTCAAAGTATTAAACGCCTGTTGATGTTGCTCAGACCATATGAAATCTACGCCCTTCTTCGTAAGATCAGTTAAAGGAGCGGCTATTATAGAATAGTTGCGTATAAAACGCCTGTAATATCCACTACAACCCAGAAATTGCTGTATTCCCTTGACATTAGTAGGTATGGGAAAATTACGTATAGCCGACACCTTATCATGGACTACTTTAAGACCTTGGCTTGACACCATGAAACCCAAATATATTAATTCTGTTTTGAAAAATTCACACTTACTAATCTTTACCCCTAAGTTTTGTTGTCTTAATCTCTGTAATGCTAGTTCTAACTTACGTAGATGTTCTTCTAAGGTGTTGGAAAAGATTACAAGATCATCCATATAGGCATGCAATATATCCCCTAACAAGTCTCCAAACACTATGTTAATCATTCTTGTAAATGTTATAGAAGCACCACGTAAACCAAAAGGCATCCGTAAAAATTCATAATGTCCCCTGGCTGTGCTGAAGGCTGTGTATGGGATACTATCTTCTTCTAATGATATCTGGTGAAAGCCTTTAAGTAAGTCCAAACTGGTAAAATATTTATTCTGACCTAACAAAGACAAAATATCGTCAGTACATGGCACTGGGAATCGATCAGGGATCGTTTCCTCTTTTAGACGACGGAAGTCGACGCAGATACGCCATGTTCGATCTTTTTTCGGTAAAACTATGAAAGGAAAATTATAAGGGCTGTTTGATTTCCTAATGACTCCTTCTTCTAGCATTTTACCTACTTCATCATTTATTTCATTCTGGAATTTCATAGGGAGTCTGTATGAGGGTACATAGATAATTTTCTGCTTGTCCTTTAACCTTATTTGATGCTCGATCACATCTGTTTTTCCTAAGGATCCATCCGTAGTGGAAAAAAACATCATGATATTTAGTTAAAAGTTCAAAAATTTTCTGCTGAATTTCTTCGTCTTGAATGTCCTTATTGATTTTATTTTTAATAGATCGCAAAAGGGATTCATCCGCAACTGATTGAGAGTGATTGATTTCAGCAACGGTAAGAATACGATGTTTATAAACTTCTACATCCAAGATATGTTGATTTTTGTGAATTACTAAAGTGTTATTTAAATGATTACAGACTTCGATATTACATTGTTGATGTGAGCCTACTGTATAAATAGCTTGTGTGACAGGCAATCCGTTAGCTTTCAAAGTATCGGAAAGGATTAATATTTCAGATCCCGGTAGTGTTTTCTTTATTTGCACTATTAAATTCGAAGGTAATGTTTGGTTAGATAGATTGCGTGCAAGATGATATTACGGGTGAACGAGAATTCTGCTGGGTCGCGTATATATTTTCTTTATTTGTGAGACAAGTTATTGGTTCTTCAACGTACGTTACGGTTACATTTGTCGTCTCCTTTTTATCCAAAACTGATTTTAAGGGTATTAGAAGACTTATAGAATTTCCCTTTGATATACACGCCGTGCTTGGCAGGAGCTAATATAATGTTTTGATTTCCCATAGATGGGTATCCTTTAATTACAGCTGGATACATATTAATGTTTTTTACAACAACAAATGTATCGGCAAACGTGCGATTACCGACTTTGAACTGAACATGAGTTATGCCTATGACATTTAATTCATTATTTCCTATACCCGAAAGTCTAATTCCGGATTTTTCAATCGGAAAGTTCGAAAACAACAAATGATGTGTCTTCAAATCCATGATATTACGTGGACTACCAGAGTCAAAAAATAACGTAAAGGATTTGTGTTTAAATTTACAGCATATAAGGTTGGCCGTAACTCATTTTGGCTTATTATCGTATGAATTCGTTGCAAATCTACGGGGGCATGCACTGTTTTACTTAATTTGGCCGTGTGTTTCATAGGAAAATCTATTGTCTCACAATTATCTGATAAAACATTAAATTGATTATGCAATACTATTGATGTTGACATGAATGACCTTGACCCAACATCACTCTCTTCCCCTCTAGAGTTAACTATGTGGTATTTGCTTTGCTCTGCACATTCTGAAAATTAGTCTGACCTTGCGAGGTCTGGTTTGACGACCCAGGCTCAGCGATATTTGAAGAAGTTTTTGTTTGTTTTGGACTCTGAACTGCATTGACATTTGGTTGTTTCTTCTTATTGTTAAAATGAGGATTTTTCTTTTTATTTCCATATGGAACTGACTGTGGAATTGACTGTGTATTTCTGGGATATTGTTGTGTCTTACGCGAGTAACATTGACTATATGAATGCGTTGCAGTGTTGTGAATTGAGCAAAATTTCGTTCTGCAGTGTGCGCTTAAGTGACCTTGACGTTTGCAGTTATAACACGTCATTCCCGCTACTGGACTGCTAACTACGTTCACTGTTTGTGGCTTTGTTTCATTCTTTGCAAAAACTTGAATTAACACGGGATCGAGATCTGGACACTTAGACATGTGTTTCTTTATCTGTTTATAGACATCCAATTCCGTACTTGCAGGCGTTAACTTCTTATCAAAACACCGCACTAAAGCTTCAGGCAACATAAGTGTCATGCAAGTCAAATACATTAATCGTAAAAAATCTTTCAAGGAGATGTTATCGTTAGTAACCCAAGTGGAATGACCTAAAATGTCCTGATATTCGTTAAGCCTATCAGCTATGAGAGCTGCTCTCTCAATAACATTAAGCCGATTCATAGTGGCTTGATTAAGTGTATTTCGTAACGTTAATACTACATCCAAGGCTTCCTCACCCCCATAGATCGCGCGTAACCTAACTTTGAAATCATCCTAAGTAACTGCTTCTTGAAATGAAACACCTCTTCAATACGCACTCGCATCCCCCTTAGAAAAATCTATAAAACTTTTAGCTTCTTGTAGTTGTACAAAAGGGTCTACGATTTGTTCTGCATTTAAATGGGCATCGAAAGATGAAATCCATGACTCCACATTTTGTGGCAAGAACCCGTTGACTCGACCCTGAAAGGAAGGATTGCTGACCTGGCATTTACAAGCGTCACAATTGGAGGAGGATTAGTCTGATCTACACCACTAGGTCCAGGGGAAGGGCTCACAGGGGGAAATCATGACTGCTGTATCTTTTTTCCTATCTCTTCGACCTCTTGCAATTCTATCAAAATATCTATATGAGTACAGACGCCCACTGCGTAAACGCATATGTATAACAAAATTCCCCAAACAATGTTACTAATCCCAAAACATTTCCCGAGAATTTCTGAAAGAAAAAGGAATTAGTACAAAGAAAGAAAAATTCTAAATGAGAATTCGGAGTTTTCTTTAATAAAGATTAGCAATTCACTCACCCCA
>NC_090735.1:40344512-40356520 GCF_036898095.1 Palaemon carinicauda | reverse complement strand
AATACTAGAACACATTATAGTCAACATGTATTGATGCTGTCTTTTTGTTTTTGGTAGAGGTCCAACGCAGTCAATAATAACTTTTTCAAAAGGAACATTACAGACTACTTGAGGCACCAAAGGAACTGGTTTAGGTGCTTGGTTTGGCTTACCTACTTTTTGACAGGTTACGCAACAATTGCAGAATACCTTCACATCACGAAAAAGGCTAGGCCAATAAAAATATTGCAATATACTATATGCTGTCTTCTTAATCCCAAGATGAGTAGTAGAGACTTCATGGGCCACCTTCATCACATGATTTTTCAGAGATGCTGGAACCACCAACTGTTGTTTAACTTCCCAAGAGGCAGTTGCTGCTGCAGTACTTCCTCTATATTTCCTCATTAGCACTCCAGCTTTCATGTAGTAACATGTAGATTCTGCCATACTCTCCTTCTCTGTCAATGCATTCTTAAACAAAGGCTGTAAAGAGACATCGTTAATTTGTTCATGTTTCAAATCTGTGACATTAATTTTATATACATCATTGCATGATGATGTCAATACATTTCCAACTTTTCCATTACAACCTTTCCTACTCGTAGTATCAAAACTATTCTCCCTAACCACAGTAGGAATATCAGGTTGAACACTTTCATTAAACAAACTATAGAGAGAGTAGTCAAAATCTGTCCCTAAATCTAAACGTACTCCATCTCTCACCTTGTCATCCTCAACTGCAGACCTAGCACCACATTCAACAGCATTGAACTGGTCATCAATACTAGGTACCGATTCGGTCAAAACAATCCCACGCAGGCCTCTGCTGCGTTCAACTACACAAGATGGGAACAACTCAGGTTCCACATCCTCCAATTGCTGAACAGGGCTGACTTCCAAAGGATTATCACATACCACTGGGTCCGGCACCACAAGATTACCTGCAACATCATTTCCAACAAGAACATCTACGCCAGGAATCGGAAGAGATTCGACAACACCCACAATGGTATTACCCTTGAATATGCCACAATCCAAATGCACTCTAGCCCGAGGCAAAGAAGTCAAACCACCTATGCTCCTAACTATTACTTTATCATTGGTAAGACAGTCCTCTAACCCAGGTACTGCCCCTCTAACAACTAAACTCTGCGATGAACCGGTGTCCCGCATTAGCTTTACAACAACACCCTCACTATGTTCATCACCAGTACCCAAAACTCCGTCAAAGCAGAATGGTTTGAAACCATCAACACCACCAGCTGACTCAGCATTTATATCACAACAAGAGAAATTAGATTCCTCTGCTTTACTCTTTCTTTCATTCTTCCTAGAATGTTTGGGACATCTAGCTTTCACATGACCGACCTCACCACACGAATAACAAGTTACACTTGAACTAGCACCAGAGCCAAGAGATTTAACAGATAATCTATAAGGACTTGTTGGTGGTGAGTTTTGAGGTGACTTACCTGGTGTCTTCCTGGATTGGTTACCTGAATAGCGAGGTCTTAATAACCTAAAATTTTCAGCAAGTACAGTTGCTCTTTGAAGAGTAGTTACTTCTTTCTCAAATAAATACCTCTGCGTATCAATGGGTATACCTCTTATAAATTGTTCTACTAATATTAATTCTCTATATTCATCCATGCTCGAAACACCAGCAGACTTTAACCACTTATCATGCATACGCACAATATTATGGGAATATTCAACATACGACTGGTTGTCAAATTTACGATATTTACGGAACTTTAAACGGTAATATTCCGGGGTGAGTTTGTACACACGCAAGATAGATTCTTTAATAAAATCATAATCTTTACCTTCTTCTAATGTTAAAGCAAGAAAGGCAGACCGACCTTTACCCTTTAAAGCAGGTTGAATAAGAATTGGCCATATTACCTTAGGTAACTCTAAACTATCTGCCAACTTCTCAAATAAAGCAAAAAATTCATCAGGCGAGTTTTCGTCAAAGGAAGGAATCATCTTTGAATACTTAATTACATTAGTGTTACTATCTTCTAACCGAGCTACACCACCAGTTTCGCGTTCAATTTTAAGTTGTTCTAACTTAAACTTATATTCACGCTCTTCACGTTCTAACCGCTCTTTCCGGTCTCGTTCTTCACGTTCTGACCTCTCTATTCTATCTTTCTCTCTTTCTCTCTCAGCATACTGCAACTCTAACCTCTTTACCTCTAACACTGAACTTGTTTCATCACAAAGATCAAACGCTTCTTCAGTTAATATATCATTATCAACCAATTTACTTATAACAAAATGCTTGACTTGTGATTTACGCCACGTTTTCTTGACATCACGAACAAATTCATATTCACGCGCAATAGATAACCAGTCCTCTTTACGTATCGTATGCGAACGCAAATAACCAATAGAGGGTTGACTAACAAATGCACTCAAATCAAAAGGCTCCATAACTACAATAATTTTTACTATTCAAAACTAAATTTAAATATTAAACTTTACACTTCACTTAAAGTTTTTTGGTCGCAAAAAATCAATAATACAGAGCAGCCATCAATAGTTAACTAAAACGAAAACACGTTTCACAAAACTTCGCTAGATTAATATATTTAAAAAATACGCATATGTTCGACAATAGAGGCAATTAGGAAAATTTCTGTACATACACGACGTGTAGAATATCCTGGCAAGGTCGCCATTTGTTATGATTCGTATCTATAATTCACGATTTCATGTAGCACTTTATAGATCATAACAATATTCTTAGAAGTTAGTGCTAGTTTACTAGGTTCAGTTTAAAGTTTATAATTTAAAAGGGAAAATAGATAAAATCACTTTTAACCACTTTTAACCACTTTTAATTACAATATATATATATTCTACACTTATGTACAGAAATATAAAGAAATAATGATAGATAAATTCATAACTTTCTCTTAAATAAATCCACTGGTGTTTCGAAACAAAATGAACAATAATATCTTACCGAATACAAATAAACACTTTTAAATCCAAGTAATAAATCCAAGAACCGTTAATCACCAATCCAGGAAGCACACTGGACAAAGCAAACTTTATTGTCGAAGTAAACAATATTTGGTCATCCATGGACCATGGAACAAACAAACAATACTTAAATCACAATTAATTAGTCACACCATCTAGTGACTGAAAACAACCATACATTTTTAAGGATACTCACTCCATCTAGTGACTGAAAAGAAAACTAAATAAAAAAATATTTAATAAATATACAACGGGAATCATAACAATATATATATATATATATATACATATATATATGTATATATATATATATATATACATATATACATTGTCACATAAATATATATATATATATATATATGTATATATATATATATATATATACATATATATGTATATATATACATATATATATAATGTACATATACAATATATATATATATATATATATATCTGTGTGTGCTGTCCGTGTAATAAGGAATAAAGTGTCATATATTACACAGCTGTAATACCAGCGTATTTAGTAATTCAGACATATGAAACTTTAAGACTAAAGTTATTACAGTGTTGAAGTTATATGAAATAAAGTATCCATTGAATGGCTGAAATTTACTCTTCTGTTGACTTGGCTATAACTTAACTAGGATATCCTCAGTCAAACTTTCCCCATTTTAAGAAATGATGGTCACTAATGTATGTTTTCTTAAACTCGAAGACAAGATTTCATATTTTCCAAGGTACATGGAGATAAAGATGGTGCAATTGCGTAATTATGACGTTTGACTCTTTTGGAAATTTCCTTTACCTTCGTATAAAGGAAAAAGTTTTTGTAAGAATGAACTAATATCAATTCACATACACACACCGATACATATACATATACATATACATATACATATACATATACATATACATATACGTATACATATACATATAAACAAGTCAGCAGGTTTAGGGGAATATTTCTGAAGTACTATTGCCATTTCTGCTAATAGTTTATCCCAATGTCTATATTCACATATCTATAATCCTAGTTTCGAATATAGCAGCAAAATTTAGCTTACTGACTGTATAGCTTCTAGTAATCTTTGGACTAAGTATTACTTCTTATTCACATCATGCTACATATATTAGAAAATGTTAAATAAGACATGCATTTATATCTATTTAGAGAATGTGAAATAAAATCAAGCTACGTTACCACTGACTGATTTACATTCATAATCTATGAAATTGAATTTAAGATGATTGGAGCACCCTTCGTATCTTCCTCATAATATTTAGATAAGAAGCTAATGTGAATTAAAACATCTCGTTATATATATATATATATATATATGTGTGTGTGTGTGTGTATATATATATATATATATATGTGTGTGTGTGTGTGTGTGTGTGTGGATCTAGGACGACTGCCCCTAGGACAGTTGCCCCCCGACAACTGCCCCCAGGACAATTGTCACCGTAGGACTACTGCCCCCGGAAAATTGCCCCCCATATTGCCATTTACGTAATTAATTTTAGTAACAATTTATGAAGATATTCTTCCTATTTACATATTCGGTCAATGAAGAAATAAGTGTATCTATTTCCTAAATTTATTACCATTTATGTAGTTATTTCCTAATTAGGTAATCGGTCGTACGAGTTATAGTTTATTTTCGAAAGCTATCGGCAATTGGCTAATTCTGTATAGTCAAACGAATGTTTACAAAAAAAAAAGAAAGTAAGAAGGATTTTGTGTCTAATCGGTCGTACATGTTATAGTTTATTTTCGAAAGCTATTGCCAATTGGCTAATTTTGTTTAGTCAAAAAAAAAAAAAAAAAAAAAAAAAGTAAGAAGGATCCCGTTTCTAATCGATCATGCGAGTTATAGCTTATTTTCGAAAGCTAGCGCCAGTTGGCTAATTCTGTAGTCAAACAAATGTTTACAAAAAAAAAAAGAAATAAATAAATAAAAAAAAAAAAAGTAAGAAGGATCCAGTGTCTAATCGGTCGTACGAGTTATGGCTTATTTTCGGAAGCTTTCGCCAATTGGCTAATTTTGTATAGTCAAACAAATGTTTACAAAAATAAAGAAAGTAAGAAGGATCCAGCGTTACGTCATTTCATCCAAATATATGGAAATTTCTGGGGGTGTTGAAGAGAAAACAGGCACTATCCAGCGTCATAATTAATCAAATACTTGCTGGGCATCCAGCACCTCTTAAGCGGAAACGCTATCAGGATTCTAGCATACAAATAGCAAACATTGTGCAAGAATTTGAGAACCGCGATGTATTGGAATTTTTGAGATACATAGGCCACAATTTAAAATTCTAGTATTTAAATCCCTTTTCAATATTTCTGCAACCCATTTATGTACAAATTTTAGTATATAATGTAAAATTTTTTAGAGCGTATATTTTTTAAATAATATATTTTTATTAACAATAATAAAACATTAGTTTTAATAGTTATTATGTATTTTTATTTTTTACACCATTGGCCAGTGGTTTTACAAGAGCAATTATCCCGGGGCAGATGTCCTACGGGGGCAGTTGTCCTACGGGGGCAGTTGTCCTACGGGGGCAGTTGTCCCTGGGGCAGATGTCAGGGGGCAGTTATCCTGATACGACATATATATATATATATATATATACAGTATATATAGATAGATATACTGTATATATATATATATATATATATATGTTTGTATATGTAGATGTAGATGTAGATGTAGATGTAGATGTATATATATATATATATATATATACATGATAAATTTTTGCACATTTAAACGTGTTTCTTCCATATTTCAAATAAGCCATATAAATACATTAAAGTCTGGATTCTCTTAACGACCTGGGGATCAGAGTCCCAGGCGGAACCGCCCAAAGACTATGATATCGTACCAGCGGTTATTTGAACCCTCGTCCGGGATATCTGTATGCCAGTGACCATACCACTCGGCCACGAAGAAAGATAAAAGTCAATGACAATTCTACTATACATATACCTGTCAAATTCAGGTTTTCTGTACTTAGAATTGAAATCAACCCATCTTCACCATCGTAGCTAATTGGTAGGTTTGGGACTTGGCATTCGATTAATGATAAATTTTTGCACATTTAAACGTGTTTCTTCCATATTTCAAATAAGCCATATAAATACATTAAAGTCTGGATTCTCTTAACGACCTGGGGATCAGAGTCCCAGGCGGAACCACCCAAAGACTATGATATCGGACCAGAGGGGATTTGAACCCTCGTCCGGGATGTCTGTACGCCAGTGACCATACCACTCGGCCACGAAGAAAGATAAAAGTCAATGATAATTCTACTATACGTATATCTGTTAAATTCAGGTTTTCTGTACTTAGAATTGAAATCAACCCATCTTCACCATCGTAAGGCCTTTGGAACATTTGTACGTTGGAATTTACATAATAAATGTTTCTCTCGTGGTAATGAGGCCACAAATATTCTCTCTCTCTCTCTCTCTCTCTCTCTCTCTCTCTCTCTCTCTCGACCTATATCTCTTCTTCCTATTTTGTCAAAAATATTAGAGAAAATAGTAACAAATCAATTACTTGAATATCTTGAACAAAATAAATTATTGTCCTCTACGCAATATGGATTTAGACCTTATCTGTCTACTGAAATGGCATTACTTAAGCTATCGGAAAGGATTTATAAAAATATTGACCAGCAAAAGGTAAACTTACTTATATTGTTAGATCTTTCAAAGGCATTTGATAGCGTTAGTCACGATATTTTGTTAAATAAGTGTAGGAAAATTAAAATAGATTCTTTTTGGTTTAGTAACTATTTACAAAATCGTTTTCAAATAGTCAGACTAGATAATACTATCTCTTCTCGTAAGCAAGTACAGTTTGGAGTTCCCCAGGGCTCTATTTTAGGCCCCGTGCTTTTTCTTATTCACATCAATGATATGGCTGATTTCATACAGGACTATTTCAAAGATATGGCAAAATTTTTAGAAGACTATCTCCTCGTACAATATGCAGACGATAGTCAATTTTTTATTGCAGGTAGTATAAATGATATACCCACTCTCATCACAAAGGCAGAAGCTATATTAGAAGCAGGACTGCGATATTTTCAATTAAATGGTTTAAATGTAAATGAATCAAAAACTAAATTCCTATTCATTGGTACAAGGCAATATATATCACAAATCCCATTAGATACCGCTCTAAACTTTAACGGCCATCAAATTGAAAGAAGTGTACACGTAAAAAATCTAGGCATTCATTTTGACCAATATATGCTTTTTGATGTGAACGTATCTGAAATATGTAGAAAAGTAAATGGAACCTTAATATATTTAAACAGAATTAAAGACAGACTAGATATTGACATGAGGGCGATGGTAGTTCAGGCTGAAGGTAATTTAGAAAATGATTCCTGGAAACATATCCAAATAATTTTTGAAAATTCTTGATTGATTATGAGTTATCTGGCATCCTGACATCTAGGAAAATTCTTGATGGAGCCTCAAAGAATAAATGTTATCAACATTTATAAAAAGAATTCAAATATTTGGAATGATAAAAATGCACTAAGAATGAATATCATTTGTACGCTGCAATATTGTCAAAAAAAAAAAAAAAAAAAAAAAAAGTAATGAAAATCACTAAATCCATATTACACTCACCAAATACATCACAATTAAAGATTGGATTAAGAGTTGACAGATCAGAGTTTACGGATTTAAGATATAAATGCTCCACAAATCCATCCTGGAATTTACATTAGAGTCAATCCCGGGCCTAATTCTATCAGCAGATAAGTTTATGCTTTGAAGTGCGTGAGGGGATAGAGAACATTATGGTTAAAATTATCATATAAATTAATTGATTTGTAGTGTTTAGATTTATTTATAATTTTTCTGTACTGTTGATGGAAAAAAAGAAAATTGTAGTGTTTAAAATTATTCATAATCTTTCGTACCGTTGATGAAATAGAAATTTATTTATAATAAAAGCCAAAACTGAAAGAGCGGGAATAAGAATGAAACTCTTCCATAGATAGCTTTATAACAGTTACGGATTGGATACAGAAAGTGTCTTGGTGTCCTCATCTGGATCCTTGTTATCATTCAAGAGATAAAGAAGGCAATTTGGAGGGGAGCAGCATCAGTTGCAACTGAGAGATAAGGAACATCGCTTGCAAATTCGCTTACTCAATCATCTTTCAGGAGGAGATTTAGTTTTTTACTTCAGGAACATTGGGAGTGTATCATTTCATAGAGATCTAGGGTTGTAGCAAGGAATATCTAGATTCGTATATGATTATTCCAATTTGCTTTAGCAAATTATCGTAAAAGTTTTTAGTTTTATTAACCGTAATCGGTAGATTTCTGCAATCAAATGCAATGTAAATGTAATATTCTTCTCAATTTGATATAAAGAGATAAACACACATATACACACACATACACACACACACACACACACATATATATATATATATATATATATACCATGTGTTTTCATATCAAAGTAACGAAATTTTTCTTTTTATTGCATATAGATAGTCACACATAAACACGCATATATATATATATGTGTGTGTATATATATATATATATATATATTTATTTATTTATATATATATATATGATTATACGCATATATATATATATATATATAGAGAGAGAGAGAGAGAGAGAGAGAGAGAGATATTACTCTCAAGGTCTTTTACTTCTCTGAAATTCACCCTGCTCCTAAATGATCGCTGTTCAGTAGTTCCTTGAAGCTGAAGGATAACAGCAAAGTATTGTAACTGTTAACAAGAAAAAGGAATCCATAATAACAGGCGTTTCCTGGACGCCCTCTGTATCTTCATTCCAGAACTTGTTATCATTTAAAAGATAGAGAAGACCGTTGGAAGGGGAGAGGGCTGATAACGCCCTCTTTCGGAATAGCAGACACGGCATTAATTGCCAATAAGGGATTACGAATCTCTCTCTCTCTCTCTCTCTCTCTCTCTCTCTCTCACGTGCTAACAATCATACCTTCATAGAAAGCAATAGCTGGCCCTTCACGTATAATCATAATCACTTTAGTACAGAAATAATATAAAATCGTTGTAACATTGAAGTCTTCATTTGTGATTTAGATTGTATATTAAAGTTATTAATCATATATATATATATATATATATATACATATATATATACATATATATGTATATATATATATATATATATACATATATATGTATATATATATATATATATTACCATGGAAAATTTTGTGATGCTAGTATTCTGGCACTTAGTGATTTATTGAGAAAAACCGAAAGAGGCTGCGGTAATTATATTAATAATGATACTAAATCCTCCTTTGAAAGCATATAGACTGCATTAAAAGCGACAGACAGACTTAATGAGAGAGAGAGAGAGAGAGAGAGAGAGAGAGAGAGAGAGAGATTGAAGCTGAACTATGAAGCACATCATTATGTCTTCAGTTACAAAATCCTCTTATCAATGTCAATCTTGGATGATATTAACTCTGAAACCCGGAGCTCTTGGCCAATAGATCACAAAAGTTTTAAGAGCAAAATCCGAATTCAAGAACCACAAGCAGTATATTGAAAGAAATTTCGCCAAAAAAGTACTCAAGAATAGATTGAATGATAATGCCCCTTGCCGTGTTTTGTGTACTATCTGAAAATTTAGAAATTTCTACAACACTCTAGATGTGAATGATATTCTTCGGAATGGAAAAGCCAGTTCCAATTAGAAAAGTTCCCCAAGAGAGTCTTGAGGAAATCATTTGTCGTTTGTAACCGTCTCTTGATGCTCGGAGAGAATTTGTATTTCTTACTTCCATCACTCTTCTGGCAAAACATAATTTCTAAACAGTTTACTCTTTTTGAAATCTTTGTTTTATAGAAATAATCTTTTTAGGATGACTCACTCCTGGATGATACCTCGCCTATATATGTGGTAAATTCGTTTCCTTCATATATCCATAGTTATGGTATGGCAATTATTATTCCAGTTTTGAATATATTTTCCATAAGAAAATAACTATTATATCTCTAAACAAATATCGAATTCAAAATTCATTTCTAAAAAGAATGAAAACCAAAAATCTAAAGGTGTACCAAAAGCGAGCCGAATGGACAAGCTCCAAAAGTCGGAAGGGCTGATAACATTACTATTAACTTATTTGCAGGTTTATGCTAGAAGTAATCATGCAACATAATTATTATATACATATCTCTGACAATTATAACTTCGCTAAGTGTATTAAAAACTGCATATGTTTCTCCATTTAACATAGTGGAATAATGTATATAATATTTCTGAGTTGACCTTCAATTAGCTATTGATTCTTATCCTTCTTCATTATCATTTTGTTATAAAAGGTTTATATATTTAAATATATTTATCAGATGGATTAGTGAGATAAAGAAAATTCACAATCCTTAACAATATTGTTGAACTAATTCCATTACAATTTTGTTTACGCTTTTCGCACTCTAGGAATGAAACAGAGTTGAAATCCCGTTTTTCCTTCACTGGGGTTGCGAGAGAAATACCATTGTGATCCAACAAACGGGCAATGAACTAGATACAGATACCTTGGCTTTAAAGTTGTACGTATACACTTTTCCCTCTTTTTTTTTTTTTTTTTTTTTTTTTACGGGTGAATGGCATAGAATTTTCAGGCCATTTGCAGAGTCCCCTTTCTCCTACGGTAACTTTTTCTTTCGCTTAAAAAAAAAGTTTAAATTAGGTTTTATCCCTTTTTATGATTTCCCATTTCTTTCAATGAATTCTGGTACTTTAATTATCATATTTTCAATTCGAAAAGAAACCAGGGAAATAGTGGGATAACACTCGTACAAGAGTTTTCTGTATTTTTATATTTATTTTGCCTAACTACGCCAAAATTATCTAATGCCTATGCAGATATTCCCCTTAGTTATTGATATGTAGAAATAAGTTACACCTATATAAGGAAAAATATCTAACTGCATGCCGAGGGAAATTGGTAGCAAACCTTTGGAGACCAGTTTATGCAATCTATTTATGAAGAAAAATAATATTTATATACCGTCAAGGGTATCACTTATAATGTTAATTGAAAATTATCTAGTAATATTGCCATTTTATATTTATAATTACATATCTTAGGAAAATTATAATATTATTATCATTTAATATTGTTATATAAACAAATATTATTATACATATCTTCTTTACCTCAGGAGTATCTCATAATCTTAAATGCTAGATAACTGGTGATTAATTAATATCTGAGTTTTCTTCAAGTGTAAGAATGTCGAAATTATTCCCTCCTAAAAATACGTATAAATATAATGTAGAAAGATCACATGTGAACATACATAATGAGCGTCCCAACCTCAGACAAGAAATCCACTACGAACAGCACTTCTTTAACCACAGAAAGTAATAAAAGCAAAGTTGAAAAATTTACTACACCAAAAGATAGCCTCACTAAACCTGCAAAACACAGCTCAGAATACAAAACTGCGACTTTGGAGGCAAAACACAACAGGGGATGCTGTTAAGCGACAGGAACACGTCTCATATTTCAGTAAAAATTACGTTTATTAAATGAGAAATTACTTTACATTTGGGAACTTTCTGCTTTGTATTCTTGCTTAGGTCTTAATGTTATTTCTAAAATTGTGCTATTGCAGTGAATTTACGACACGTGCAGTCATGATAGTGAATGTCAAAATTCTTTTGTTGTTTGGATTTTAACTCGAGTTAGCTATTCATCCGTGAAAACACTATTCCTCATCTTCTCTGCATACACGCAAAAATACATACATACATATATTTATATATATATATATATATATATACATATATATATATATATATATATATGTATATATATATATATATATATATACATACATATATATATATATATATATATGTGTGAGTGTGTGTGTGTGTGTGTGTGTGGGTAAATTTCTACCTCATATCGCGATCGAACCCTAGTCTCTTCAAATGAAGAACCAGGTCCCTTCCAACCATG
>NC_090735.1:40334512-40337012 GCF_036898095.1 Palaemon carinicauda | reverse complement strand
CAGTTATAGAAAATGCCGTGTCGTTTGATATTTCACAATTTTCATATTTTGTAATTGTTAGACATCTAATAGGTACACTGTTACAAATTTGTATTAAAAAAACGGTGATTTTTATCGTTTCAGAAACGGATATATTAACGTAAGGGAGTGATAACAACAAAGCAAGACAAAATTACGGTCGCCTGTATTTTAATGAAATACAGCTGAGTCCAGTATATTTTTACGGAGAATTTCCGATTAAAATTATTGTCTTTTTAAGTGTGATAAATGGAGTATGGGATAGACTCAAGAGTTGCCAAATATAAGTAATTGTGAAGAAACTAAATTCTTTTTGAACCAGGTATATCGTCTCATCCTTCGACTGGAGTCAATGAAATCGTTCGATATGGGAGGATGGTTTCTTTTTCGTAATTCTACTCTCCTGACGGTGTTTATATCTTTCGTTTTGATTAGCCATGCCGTTACAATGCTATATAATATCTAGTAATCAATCAATCAATTTAATTAGCCGATGCGATAAATAAAATCATTTGATTACACCATTAATGCCATAAAGATACATTCTCCATTTTCATAATTTGCAAATATATTGCTTCTAATATCTTGTGTCATTTTTTTTTCCTTTTTGTGTGTGTGTGTGTGTCATTCCAAACTTGTGATTGGTTATATAAATTTATCTCTCAAATATGTAAAGGAAAAAAAAAATCAAGATTTATTGCACTTGTCTATTTCATGTCTTAAACACAATTTCCATATTTCCTTTCTTCACAGGGCTATTTTCCCTGTTGGAGCCCTTTGACTTATAGCATCCTGAGTCTCCTTTTAGGGTTGTAGATTAGCCAATAAGGCAATAAAAACAGCTTTCTGAATAATATTAGTTATTTACAATGATGAAATAAATTAATTGACGCTCGTAGCTGATATTTTTACTTTTATCTTTTTTCAGATATTAAACGCCATCGTAAGTTATGTGGTAATACTCTTACAAATAGGAAGGATGCCAGTCTTCGAAGGTTCCCTTTCTGCTAACATGACAGGTTAATGAATAGCATCCTCGCGTGTTAATGGAGAAAGAGTTTCTTCATTTTTGTTTTAATAGATTTCTTTGGTGTAATGTTAGTATGTTTTTTTTACAAGATTTAGAAATATAAAGTAGAATATTCCACCGATGTCACTTCATGGTGTGGACTGAAAATATGTTTTTTTTTTCTCTGGTTTTTTAAATAGAATTTTATATTACTTACATTTGTATATTGCGTTCATATATAAGTCTAAGATCTAAAACAGTTCATTAATAAATAGTTTATTTATCCATCAATATTGTGTTGCTAGGTATCCCGAAAGGATAAAACATATTATAAGAAAATGGTTAGCTCTGTATTATAAGAAAAGAGAATTGAAATATTTCATTCAAATGCATCATAGCTTTATCGAAGAAATTTTGAGACCAATAGAATTTTGGAAATAGTATACAAGCCAGCATTGCCAATTAAAAAGACGTTACCAGCATCGTTTCACTCATTCCACTATAGCCTGAAGAAGAGAGAAGATACTCTCGAAACTCGTAGCTGTTAACTTTTTTTTTTTTTTTTTACCTAAATTGTAATTTCTATATCAAACACTTGACTAACACCTACCCTGAATTTAACTTCCCATCCAGGAAGAATGACTTTTGCTCAATTACTGACACAAAGTATTAATCCAGAACAGAAGATCATCTGAGCTGATCAGATAGAGTATAAAATTAATGCTACTGAGACAGCCATTGTATTCAACCAAACAGGCCTTAAGAAGGATCTACTAGCAAAAAGAAATAGTATAGTCACATTTGAGAAAAATACACAGGAAGTTAGGTAAGTACAAGTAGTCTGATGTATCCCACATTTTCCCTAGAAAGTATTTAATAAAAAAAAAAAAAAAAAAATAATAATAATAATAATCCTAACTTGGCTTCTCAGCACCTTATTCAAAGTATTCTAAAGTTCTTGGAATTGGGTTACGGTAGCGAGTGATGGTAAAAGTTTATTTTTAATCTCTTAGAGAGAAAAAAAAAAAGTCCCATAAGCTCTTTTCATGCTTCATTTTCTGACAGTGTACGTCAACACACTCTTTGGGCCAGATTAACTTTGGGTAGACACTGAAAGTTTGCTGGATTTCAAAAAAAAGTTTTTTGTTTTTTCTTTAATTGCGATGTCATTTTCTAAGCAGTGAAGTATATTGTTTTTGATACTCATATTTTAATGACATCGTAATTTCGATATTTTTCCTGAGCAATGTCGAATGAGTAATCAAGAACTAGTTTACCCATGGAAATATTTTCAGAAGCTTCAACCGCTATTGATTTTTGGATCATCAAAATCAGAAATGGGCATATTGAAACCAAACACTATTCTGAAAACAGCAATTAAGAAGTATATTGTATAAAGAAGTTTGCTTTTTATTTGAAAGTCAGCACTATATTTCAGGCTTAAAATGCATCTTATATTTTGCTTGAATATGG
>NC_090735.1:40326037-40329012 GCF_036898095.1 Palaemon carinicauda | reverse complement strand
ATGTCTTAAAACACAATTTCCATATTTCCTTTCTTCACAGGGCTATTTTCCCTGTTGGAGCCCTTTGACTTATAGCATCCTGAGTCTCCTTTTAGGGTTGTAGATTAGCCAATAAGGCAATAAAAACAGCTTTCTGAATAATATTAGTTATTTACAATGATGAAATAAATTAATTGACGCTCGTAGCTGATATTTTTACTTTTATCTTTTTTCAGATATTAAACGCCATCGTAAGTTATGTGGTAATACTCTTACAAATAGGAAGGATGCCAGTCTTCGAAGGTTCCCTTTCTGCTAACATGACAGGTTAATGAATAGCATCTCGCGTGTTAATGGAGAAAGAGTTTCTTCATTTTTGTTTTAATAGATTTCTTTGGTGTAATGTTAGTATGTTTTTTTTACAAGATTTAGAAATATAAAGTAGAATATTCCACCGATGTCACTTCATGGTGTGGACTGAAAATATGTTTTTTTTTTCTCTGGTTTTTTAAATAGAATTTTATATTACTTACATTTGTATATTGCGTTCATATATAAGTCTAAGATCTAAAACAGTTCATTAATAAATAGTTTATTTATCCATCAATATTGTGTTGCTAGGTATCCCGAAAGGATAAAACATATTATAAGAAAATGGTTAGCTCTGTATTATAAGAAAAGAGAATTGAAATATTTCATTCAAATGCATCATAGCTTTATCGAAGAAATTTTGAGACCAATAGAATTTTGGAAATAGTATACAAGCCAGCATTGCCATTAAAAAGACGTTACCAGCATCGTTTCACTCATTCCACTATAGCCTGAAGAAGAGAGAAGATACTCTCGAAACTCGTAGCTGTTAACTTTTTTTTTTTTTTTTTACCTAATTGTAATTTCTATATCAAACACTTGACTAACACCTACCCTGAATTTAACTTCCCATCCAGGAAGAAGACTTTTGCTCAATTACTGACACAAAGTATTAATCCAGAACAGAAGATCATCTGAGCTGATCAGATAGAGTATAAAATTAATGCTACTGAGACAGCCATTGTATTCAACCAAACAGGCCTTAAGAAGGATCTACTAGCAAAAAGAAATAGTATAGTCACATTTGAGAAAAATACACAGGAAGTTAGGTAAGTACAAGTAGTCTGATGTATCCCACATTTTCCCTAGAAAGTATTTAATAAAAAAAAAAAAAAAAAAATAATAATAATAATAATCCTAACTTGGCTTCTCAGCACCTTATTCAAAGTATTCTAAAGTTCTTGGAATTGGGTTACGGTAGCGAGTGATGGTAAAAGTTTATTTTTAATCTCTTAGAGAGAAAAAAAAAAAGTCCCATAAGCTCTTTTCATGCTTCATTTTCTGACAGTGTACGTCAACACACTCTTTGGGCCAGATTAACTTTGGGTAGACACTGAAAGTTTGCTGGATTTCAAAAAAAAAGTTTTTTGTTTTTTCTTTAATTGCGATGTCATTTTCTAAGCAGTGAAGTATATTGTTTTTGATACTCATATTTTAATGACATCGTAATTTCGATATTTTTCCTGAGCAATGTCGAATGAGTAATCAAGAACTAGTTTACCCATGGAAATATTTTCAGAAGCTTCAACCGCTATTGATTTTTGGATCATCAAAATCAGAAATGGGCATATTGAAACCAAACACTATTCTGAAAACAGCAATTAAGAAGTATATTGTATAAAGAAGTTTGCTTTTTATTTGAAAGTCAGCACTATATTTCAGGCTTAAAATGCATCTTATATTTTGCTTGAATATGGACAGTGAAAAGAAAGTCGTTCTTTCGTTCGTTCGGTTTAGAATGACCTGCACTGAAGGTGCCGGCCACGGGCCAAGGTCGCCTGTAAAGTGAAAGGAAATAATAATGATTATAATTTTTTTCTGTATTGAAAGATCTTTCGTGGAATTAATTTATAGATTTTTTTTTTCATAAAATGTATTAAGTCTGGAAGAAATTATGAACAATTCTACCAATATTGCAAGAAAATACAAAGAATTCTGGTAAATAATATATAGGTTTGTAATTTTCAAACTCATACTGTAATTGTATGGTGTCCAAAAAATTCAATAAGATGATCATAAGAAGAAAATATTTTTCCACATTATTAATGAAACAAATCATGCTAAATGATGATTGTCAGAGGATAGGGAGAATACTGACAAAAAAAGGCAAAGATTTCTAAAAAGAAGTTGCCTCTATGCAGAGAGAGAGAGAGAGAGAGAGAGGGAGAGAAAGAAAAAAAATCATAATACAGGAAACCAAACATACCAAGTAATAGTTAATGCATCATTTATTTTGGATTTGTAATGGATAACCATCATAGCATCAAAACATTGTTGTTTTTAGTTTATAAACAATAATAGATAATTCAGACTCTCAATATAATCAGGTATTCAAAATGTTTAATTGCCTTAATGCTGTTAATAAGAATATTTACTGAGTGCTAAAAACAAAACATTTCCAGTAATACTGGAATAATTAGCCCTTTTAATCAATGAAATCTTTTACCAAAAATTAAATACTATTTAGAACATTCATTATTAACGTAGGAAACTCTCTCTCTCTCTCTCTCTCTCTCTCTCTCTCTCTCTCTCTCTCTCTCTCTCTCTCTCTCTCTCTCTCTCTCTCATACACATGAGAAATGATTGAATATGGAATCAAGGTATTCTAATTGAAAACGTACTTTTGAAGCCTTTTCTAATGAGGCAGTGTGTTAATCTCTCTCTCTCTCTCTCTCTCTCTCTCTCTCTCTCTCTCTCTCTCTCTCTCTCTCTCTCTCTCTCTCTCTCTTCTCAAAGGACTTTCTATTATCTATGAAAGGGCTAAAAATCAGCAGTTTCTTTCCTTTATTTATTGCATTAAGAAGATAATTAAGATTTTCTTTCTTTTCATATAATATATTATTAATTTTATCCTTACCTAAATATTTCATTTAATTTTTGTGATTATCAAATTGTTATTATATAAA
>NC_090735.1:40308537-40321037 GCF_036898095.1 Palaemon carinicauda | reverse complement strand
TACAGCATTGGAGATTGTAAGAAGGGCATCACATGCTCCAAGGCCTTTCCGAAAACCAAATTGCAAACTAGGGAATAGATGATTACCTTCAGCAAACCTATTAAGACGTTTTGCCAGAAGACGTTCAAAAACTTTAGATAATATGGGAGTTATGGAAATTGGGCGGTAATCAGTGGGACTTGAGCTACCACAAACACATTTACATATATATATATGTGTGTGTGTGTGTGTGTGTGTATATACAAATATATATATATACATATATATATATATATATATATATATATATATATATATATATATATATATATATATATATATATATATATACAGAACCTGTATATATATTTGATTTTACGCTTTTAGTATGTTTTACTCATAGTTTGGATTATCTACCGATATAAGATGAAAATTCTGTAATGGCACGTATCTACAGATATTCACAACTATAAACAAAACTAAATATATTGAAATATAAAAGACTTTTGTTTATATATATATATATATATATATATATATATATATATATATATATATATATATATATATATATATATATATATATATATATATATATATATATATATCTATATTTCTTGAGATAAAAAATATGAAAACATTTTATGCGAACACTTGTTTTACTTAAGCATCTACTCGCTGAAAATCATTTATTAAAGATATATATTGTGTTGCTTCAATCATTTAATAATTAGTAAGACTCCGGGAAAAAAAATGAAATTCTTCATTATATATATTTTGAAAACTTTTATCCTTTTTCTTATTGTAATTGCTATCATTATTATTATTATTACTAATGTCTGTTTTAATCATTAAAATTCCCACAGCAAAGTAGTCCCTTTTAAAGACTTGGTAATATCTCTCATTAGCTAAGATGATCACCACATAGAATAAAAAGGAAGATAGAATCAAATAAAGAAAGAAGTAGTCATTATCCCAGATAGCAGAAAATTAGAGCCAATTATGATATAATCATGAAGATCAATGGCGGATTTTGGAATCTTTTAGTGGATTTTTTAAAGGTCAAGAGTGAACTCTAATGAAACTTTATTGTGGGGTTTTAAGGGTCTTGCTCAAATATAATTCCTCTACCAGCATTTCGAGTTAATGAAAATATCTACTAAAGACATATTCAAGGGATCCATGTCAGCCCTTTCATACTCATGAACACTTGACTAGCCTCATCTAAAAGAAAATTTGATAATTATATAATAATTGTAATTTAAAGTTGAAAACCCTCTTTTATATATTTGGGTTATTGAATAGTTACTTTTTATTATTTTAATAAAAAAGAATAAATTTTTCATAGTTTAAGTCAACTAATATATATCTTTAGTTTTACTTACCAATATTTAGCCTCGTAAGATACAAATGATGGGAAAAAAATATAAGAGAAAAGTACCTTATTGTATTAATGTTTGAATAGGTCACTGAATTTTAAGTTAAGGAAATACTAAAGACAACTGAAAGTTCCTTGAAGTTCCTTTCTTAGTTTTGTTCACGGTAACGTCTAATTATATTTTAGTAATAGAGTATGTAACAGTTTATGGAATCTATGGTTTAAAGGTTTAAAGGCCACTCATGATTGGCAGAGGTAAGGGATAGTGACATTGCCCAATCAAGCAGGACAATGCCCTAGATGGTGACCATATATACATATGATCAGCGCCGAAGACCCCTCCCCAAACAAGCTAGAACCAAGGAGGGCCAGGCAATGGCTAATAATGACTCAGTAGATAGCTCTATAGACGCCCCCCTCCCAACCCGGCATCCTTTGCTCAAAAGAATGAGGAGGTTGCAGCGACCAAAGAAACTAACGAGTTTGAGAAGGACTCGAACCCCAGTCTGGCGTTCAATAGTCAGGGAAGTTAATACATTGGCCACCACAAGAAGAGGTTAAAAGGGATATGAGGAAAAAAATCCGTTACGATTATTAAGTAACTATTTTCTATTGTAGAAAAATAAGAAATAAGGTTTATATCTCCAAATTTTCCCTCTATGATCAGCCTTCTATATCAGGTTTTACTGGACACTTATTGCTACCGTGTTTCAATAAAAGGTTTTCAAGGAAATTGCTTTGGGAACGTTTGTTATTAATATCTTTAATATTTTGTGTGTCAGTATTTTGTAAGAAGGAGATGCTGTAACATGTAGATGTTATTTCACCATTCAATTTCCACTAATTATGACATTTTTTTTTATATGAATTATCATCACTTAGAATTTCACTTGCACTACAAAAGGCTTACTTACAAGTATGTTAAATTCAAAACTGTTCAAAAGTGTTTTCGCTTAGCTATAACAGTAACTGTATTTAGTTCCATTTAATTGTCTTTTGCGGCAACTCAATTTCTTACCTATACAAAAGTATGTCAATATCCAAATAATTATATTATTAACCCCTCTGAGAATGACATGTTTTTCAAGCCCTATACAAAAATTTAACTAGGAAAATATCTTTCATTAATTCGTTATGCTTCATGGTTTATAATTGACTTATATATTATATCTATCTACCCAGCAAAACTTATATAATTTATCCTTTGAAATTGCACACAAGGATTATGGTGGCCAATGTGGTAACGTTCCTGACTGTTGAACGCCAGTCTGGGGTTCAACTCCCGCTCAAAGTCGTTAGTTTCTTTGGTCGCTGTAACCTCGCCATCCTTGTGAGCAAACGATGAGGGGTTTGGGGGGAGCCTATAGGTCTCTGTACTGAGTTATCAGCAGCCATTGTCTGGCCCTCCTTGGTCCTAGCTTGTATGGAGAGGGTACTTAGGCGTTGATCATATGTACATATGGTATATCTCTATGGTATTGTCCTGCGTGATAAGGCAATGTCACTGTCTCTAGCTTCTGCCATTCATGAACTGTCCTTAAACCTTTCATTCCACTTATTCTCCACCTCGAAGTTCAACTTCTCGAAACCGCCAGACGTGTCCTGGCTTCTTCTATCGATTATCTCTATAAAAGCTCTCCAATCAAAGCTTTCCTCAGTTTCCACTAGTTTTTTTTTTTTTTTTTTTTTTTAATGCACGAAAACACACAACTCAATCTAAGTTGAACAAGAATGTTCTTATTCCGTCCAAACTATTCATAAAGTCCAATTCTAACTCCAAAGGCCTGAATGTCCCTGCTAAAATAAAAAAAAAAAAATATATTTCATATATTCAAACGTAGATTATCAACACTATTAAAAATTTTCCGTAAAAAACTAAATGTCTGGATACATTTATCCCATGAATTTTACCTTCCAAAAACGAATATAGTAACGTTAGGAGTGATATTACAGTCACCAACCTGTAAAAGATAATAACAAAGTAAGGTAAAATTACGGTCACCTTTATTTTTCTGAATTACGGCTGAGATCAGTATTTTTACGGAGAATTTCCGATTAAAATTACAATTATTTTAACAGTGGAAAAAAAACATTCACAAACAAAGAAGCTGTAATACACATGTCATTAGGATAAAACAAACTAAACCTTTTTATTGTAACTTTCCAAGAATAGAATAAGATGAATCAATTGAACTACAACAACCAAATGAAGAAAATAAAGAAAAAGTGATTATTTTTACACCTTGATATAAATATGTAAAAGATGGAAGAAATACACCAGATGTGGAGCAAAATAAAAAATGAATGAAAAGAAATAAAAGCTCTTATCTAAAATGTAGATTATCAAGAAAAAAATATTTATGTGTAAATTATAGATTACCTTGTGATCGAAATGACAGGCTGAGATTAAATGATTCGTGCAACCCAGATTTAATCCAATTTATAAGATAATATTTACGACCAGCCAAAAAAGTGCATCCAATCTGGAAGTCAAGAATGGAGAATTAATTATATCAATATCAAACTGAAGGATAGAGACCGTTATTATTATTATTAAAGATATAGAAAAGAAACAAGTTTCGGGAATTATTATTATTATTATTATTATTATTATTATTATTATTATTATTATTATTATTATTATTATTATTATTATTATTATTATTACCTGCTAAGCTGCAACCCTAGTTGGAAAAGCAGGATGCTATAAGCCCAGGGGCTCCAACAGAGAAAATAGCAAAAAGAAAAGCTTTCTTGTTTGAGAATAAAAGAAAAATATGAGAGTCGGTCTTCTTCATATCTTCAAATATTGAAGATGGTTGAATTCATAATTCACACTAATGCCAATTTCTTATCAACGATGGTCCTTTTCTAAAAACATCATTTTGTTTACAAAAGCTGAGCAATCTTCTTTTGATATACCAATGTACTATTCTATTTAATATAAAAAGGAAAACATAAATGAAATACGATTTCTATTTTTCTTTTGCTTATAAACACAACAATTTACTTCAATGAGATCATTTAAACAATTTAGAATTTGAGTAATTAGGACATTATATGCATCCCTTTAGTCTATACTAGAGTATTCCTAGTCAATTTATAAATAGACTGTTTACTGAATCCCGATAAATCCGTCGTCTTTCTGACGACATGGAGGCAAATACCTTTGAAATAATGCATTTATTTTGCGCAAATGTTATGATGATAATTATAGAATATGTTGCTGATGAAAGAGTATGATAATAATTATATTACACACAAAAACATTCACAACACGGTTCTTAATCAGCTCCTTTGATTTAAACTTCAAAAGTCCGACGGTGTAACAAAATTCCAAAATTTCATCGATGAAATTACATTGAATTATACTACTCGCTCTTGGCAAGATGATTATATCTAGACACATTCATGCCCTTTTCCTTAAGAACTATCAATAGAGGGGTTGGGTTAGTTGTACACCTGCTAGTCTTGTTTGATGACAAACACTGTGGATGGGAAGAATTGTCACCGGGGATATTAATTCCTAAACTGAAAAATTGCACCCTAATTGAGCCACATCACTGGTAAGACCAGATTTAGAATAAGACGTCCAATTCTTGGCTCAAAGTATTCAGAAGGGTATAGATAGACTGGAAGCAGTACAAGCTAGGGCCACCAAACCAGTTCCAACACTAAGACAATTTATATATATAGACGGAGGATGGAACGTTTGAACCTATATGATCAGCAAACTCTACGAGTAAGGGGACAGTTAATAGAGGCATTCAAAATTCTTAAAGGAATAATAAATGTAGATTACAACACTCTCTTCACGCTTATCACAAATAAGTTCAGAGACACCGGACACAACCAGGAATTGAACAGATACAACACCACTCAATGTGGAAATTTCTTCACATACAAAATAGCAAATACATGAAACAGACCTCCAGCGGTTGTAGTAAGCAGTAGCACGGTAAACGAGTTCAAGAATAAGTTAGACAAGATCATAAAAACTCTCTAAACCTAATGCTCGAATACCCAAGAGCAAATAGAATCTCCCTGGATATACTAAAAAGACTTTGAGACATCCAAAATCCTTGTAACTCCTCGTAACTCCAAGTGAGCAAACTTAAATTATATTGGCCATGAAGAGAGAGTATCTTAATTGGAAGTAGAACCTAAAAAACGTATGTCCCATGCATACATACATACATGCAAATCAGAGAAAATCGCCATATTACAAAAACAGTAAATTAAAAACTCAAAATGTTAGAAAATGCGAAATATGAGAAAGGATCATTCAAAATAGCGTGCACACAGATTCTGTGTCCAAGAAAGACAATATTAGTTGTGACAGCTTCATTTCTTTCCAGCAGGAAAGATATGGAGCCATAAATATGGACTTGGGGATTCCGTGCCAAATGTGCAATCTTGCAGCAATGCAGTTGTAAAAAATATTCTTTTATTATATATATATATATATATATATATATATATATATATATATATATATATATATATATATATATATACATATATATATATATATATATATATATATATATATATATATATATATATATATATATATATATATATGGCTATATATATGTATATATATATATATATATATATATATATATATATATATATATATATGTATGTATATATACGTATAAATAAACATATATGTATATACATACACACACACACACACACATATATATATATATATATATATATATATATATATATATATATATATATATATATATATATATATATATATATATATATATCCATTGCAGTATATATAGTATTTATATACACACACACACACACACATATATATCTATCTATATATATATATATATATATATATATATATATATATATATATATATATATATATATATATATATGCAATACAGTATATATATATATATATATATATATATATATATATATATATATATATATATATATATATATACATACTGTACAGTATAATATATGCTTGTATATATATATATATATATATATATATGTGTGTGTGTGTGTGTGTGTGTGTAAGTATATATGTATGTATGTATGTATGTATGTATATACTTTTTCTAAATTGAAACCAGGAAAGTATTTATGATGTTTAATGGTATTCGATACATGCGTATAAAAAAAACTATTTGTGAAATATGTTTCTCATTTTACACATGGCATAAAAAGTTTGGAATCATAATGTAAGAAAAGATCATTATTGATGTGTTAGCAATTGAATACGAAATCCATTAAACATAAAATAATAATTTAAAACATATGTAAGAATAAAAGTAGACTAATTGCTCAGAAGTTTAATCAAAATGCAAAAAAAATAAAACAGTAAATAATTTACATGTAACCCCATGTGGGTCACCTAAGTAATTTTAATGCTCTGGGAGTCAAGGCACTCATGAATCTCCTAATCGTGATTTATATTATTGTTTTATCTATTTGGTACCTGGGTATAATAATTCTTAATAATTTCCTTTAATCTAGCCTTCGATAGGCTAAGTTATATGTTTGATGCTACAAAGAGATATCATTCTAAATAAATAAATCAATTGATTATTATAAAGATATTCAACAAAAAATAAAATATATATCAATTTACAATTACTATGGCTCAATGCAATTAATTTTACCCACCCATTACTTAGTGGTTTCCAATGAGAGTGGGACTGAGACAGGGATGTGTCATGTCGCCATGGTTGTTCAATTTGTTTGTTGATGGAGTGGTGAGAGAGGTGAGTGCTCGAGTGTTTGGTCGAAGATTATTATTATTATTATTATTATTATTATTATTATTATTATTATTATTATTATTATTATGAACTAATTGAACGACGGTGCCAGAGATTAATATCTAGATCAGGAATAAGAAATTTAATAGACCTTAAGTTTCTGTCCAACAAATTAAGATGAGAATCAGCAGCTGAAGACCAGACAGGAGAACAATACTCAAAACAAGGTAGAATAAAAGAATTAAAATACTTCTTCAGAATAGATTGATCACCGAATATCTTAAAAGACTTTCTCAATATGCCAATTTTTTATGCAATTGAAGAAGACACAGATCTTATATGTTTCTCAAAAGTAAATTTGCTGTCGAGAATCACACCTTAAATTTTGAAAGAGTCATACATATTTAAAGAAACATTATCAATACTGAGATCCGGATGTTGAGGAGCCACCGTCCTTGACCTACTTACAATCATGCTTTGAGTTTTGTTAGGATTCAACTTCATACCCCATAATTTGCACCATGCACTAATTCTAGCTAAATCTCTATTAAGGGATTCACCAACCCTAGATCTACATTCAGGGGATGGAATTGATGCAAAGAGAGTAGCATCATCCGCATAAGCAACAAGCTTGTTTTCTAGGCCAAACCACATGTCATGTGTATATAGTATGAAAAGTAATGGGCCAAAAACACTACCCTGTGGAACACCGGATATCACATTCCTATACTTACTATGGTGCCCGTTAATAATAACTCTTTGGGATCTATTACTTAAAAAATCAATAATAATGCTAAGAAACGACCCACCCACTCCCGACTGTTTCAGTTTGAAAACAAGGGCCTCATGATTAACACGGTCAAAGGCAGCACTAAAATCAAGGCCAACCATACGAACTTCCCGACCACAATCAAGGGATTTCTGTACAGCATTGGAGATTGTAAGAAGGGCATCACATGCTCCAAGGCCTTTAAGACAACCAAATTGCAAACTAGGGAGTAGATGATTACCTTCAGCAAACCTATTAAGACGTTTTACCAAAAGACGTTCAAAAACTTTAGATAATATGGGAGTTATGGAAATTGGGCGGTAATCAGTCGGATTTGAGCTACCACAAACACATTTACATAAAGGAGTAACATTACCAATTCTCCAACTAGGGCTAAAAGCTCCTCTTCTTGCTAACTTGCGCAAAATAACAGATAGCTTTGGAGCTAAGAAATCTGCTGTCTTTATAAAAAACAAAGGAAAAATACCATTAGGGTCTACACCTCCATAAGCATCAAGGTCCATCAACAGAGCTTTAATCTCACGAGATCGAAAAGCTAAACTAGTTAGTTTAGCCTCAGGAAAACAGGAATGAGGAAGTTCAAGTTTTTCATTACTCTGTTTACTGTCAAAAACATCAGCCAAAAGGGTTGCCTTTTCCTTTGGATAGTGAGTGACTAAGCCATCTGGTTTAAGTAAAGGAGGAACTGTTGCATCTACACCAAAGAGTACAGATTTAAAGGTAGACCACCATTTATGTTCCTGAGTTGTACCAGGAATGGTTTCTTTTATTGTTAAATTGTACTCCTTTCCAGTTAAGGCATAAACTCTCTGAGCAAAAGCTCGAAGCTAAGTACAGTATAGTTGTTCCAGGCTAAATCTGATCTGTTACCTTTCCAAAGGTGATAGGCCTCCTGCTTCTACAAATAAGCACGTCTACAATCATCATTGAACCACGGTTTGTTCTTCACTCGGTTCCTTAGTACACGAGAAGGGATACGCCTACCAATTATGTTGACTAGATTTCCATTCAAAGGGACAACAGGATCTACACTATTATATAATTGTGACCAATTCAAGCACGAAAGATCATGAGAAATCCAATTCCAGTCTGCTTGGGATTTCATATAAATTTTACAAGAATATGATATATCAGGGACAGGCTGCTCAGTCTTCACTAATAATGGAATCAAGGCATGATCAGATGTCCCGATTGGAGAACCAACCTTACTAGTTATAACACCAGGGGAGTCAGTGTATACGAGGTCCAAGCAATTACCAGACCTTTGAGTAGCTTCAGTTATGATTTGCTCACAGCCTGATTAAGAGGCAAAGTCTAAAGCTCTTAAGCCATGGCTATCGGTAGGAGAGATAGAACTTAACCACTCCCTATGGTGAGCATTAAAATCACCAACAAAGACAAAAGAAGCCTTTTTATTATCTTCTTGTATCTTAGCCATAATGGTAAGAAGACAATCGAAGATAGAATCATCCATGTCTGGATTCCGGTAGATTGAACATAGATTAAAGTTGTTATGCCTGCCACAAACTTTTATTACCTGAATCTCATGACATCGACATTGATAGCAGGACTTATGAGAAGCAGGGTACTCGGTCCTAATATACACCGCCATTCCCCTGGCCCCAGTTATAAGGAGCTCAGATGAGTGCCTCATATTAGAAACCAAAGTTTCTGAGCACAAAAGAATATCATACTGTCTGGACGCAACTGTAAGGTCTTGGATATTTGCATGAAGACCACGAATATTGCAATACAGAAGACGAAAATGATAGACGAGAGTGATCATGAATGGGAGGCAAATCAGTTGTAGTTCCCGGATGATACTGTACTGGTTTCAGACTCAGAAGAGAAGCTTGGTCGATTAGTGAAAGAGTTTGCAAGGGTATGTGAGAGAAAGAAGTTGAGAGTTAATCTGGGTAAGTATATGGTTATGAGATGCACGAAAAGGGAGGATGAAACGAGGTTGAATGTTATGTTGAATGGAGAGTTACTTGAGGAAGTACAGTAGATCAGTTAAGTACTTGGAGTCTGTTATTGGATCAAAAGGTGGAGTGGCAGCAGATGTACGTCAGAAAGTGAATGAAGTATGCAAAGTGTTAGGGGCTGTGAAGCGAATGGTAAAGAATAGACGGTTAGGCATGAATGTAAAGAGAGTTCTGTATGGGAAAGCGATTGTACCAACTGTGATGTATGGATCGGAGTTATTGGAAATGAAATTGACGGAGAGACAGAAATTGAATGTGTTTGAGATGAAGTACCTGAGGTGTATGGCTTGGGTATCTCGATTAGATAAGGTTAGGAACGAAGTGGTGAAGGTGAGAACGGATGTATGAAATGATTTAGTAGCTAGAGTGGATATGAATGTGTTGAGGTGGTTTGTACATGTTGAGAGAATGGAAAGTGGCTGTCTGCTAAAGAAGGTGATGAATGCAAGAGTTGATGGGAGAAGTACATGAGGAAGGCCAAGGTTTGGGTGGTTGGATGTAGTGAAAAAACTCTGGGCAATAGGAGAATAGATGTAATATAGGTAAGAGAGCGTGCTAAAAATAGGAGTGAATGGCAACCAATTGTAACCTCGGAGGTAGCAGCAGTAGGTGATTCAGAGCCTGAAACTCCATTTGTGGTGGATAACGGTGGAGGGTGGGCTGTGGCACCCTAGCAGTCCCAGCCAAACTCGGCTGAATCCCTCGTCAGGTTTGGAGGAGCGGAGAGAAGAAAGGTCCCCTTTTGTTTCTGTGTTTGATGTTGGCTACCCCTCAAAATTGGGGGAAGTGCCCTGGTAATTAGATAGATAGATTACTATCTTTCATGAAATTCTTATAAAAGTCAATGCTAGAAAATTATCATAAGAATTAGACTGAGGGGCAATGTCGAGGGCTTACGTGTACATGATATAAGATGATGTGTAATTCGAGGTGAAAATAAAAAGTTTGTGGTGTCCTATCGGAAACATCCCTCTCTGATAATCTGTTAGATGGGATGTCGAACACCGCTTAGGCTCGATAGTCTCTAGCAGTATCTGGAGCCTCGACATCCTTGTGAGCTAAGAATAGGGGGTTTGGGTTAACCTCCCTGATCTTACCTTGATTAGGAGTGACCTTTGGCTCTGATTTTATGTATACATAATCAGTCTCTTGGGCTTAATCTTGTCCTTTTCCTCTGCCATTCATGAGCGACCTTTAAACTATTATGATGAAATTGAGAAATAAAATAGTGGGCCATCTCTGTTATCAGTATTGACTAATATTGAAATCAGCATTATTCTTTTTGCTTACAAAACGTTTGTTATCTGGACATCTGTTCATCTCGATCAAAGGTGTCAATAACAACTCTCTGACTCCACTACCTTCTTTTTATGTTTATTATTTATATAATTGTTCATAGATTACAAATTCACATTAAACAAAACTCTTTTATTATTACACACACACACAAAACAAACTATCTTTTGTGAAATTCTTTTTTACTTCCATTTGCCTGCAGAAATATGGGTGCAGTTCGAGGAACATAAATTGCTTCACCCCACTTTTGCAAACACTCCCCCCACCCCCACCTCGTTCCACCAACTCAAACGGCCTTTTTCTATGACTTATACTTATGAACTCCAATGAGTCATGAGGTAAATGGGGTCACGGCTGCTGACTTAGATGTACTGGAGGAGATTTTCTAACAAAAGCACATTTGTTTTTTCAATGACAGGTGGATGTTTTTCTTATTTGCGCTAAATGGAGGAAAGACATGAAAACGTTTTCCAACTTGTCGCGTAAGAAAAATCTGATGCTAATATAAAAATTGTAGGGAAAATATATTCATCTCTCACCTCCTATATCTTTTTCATTTTCCGATTCGAAACAAGTTTCAGAATAATCCGTTTAATGGATTTCATTGACAACTCCATATCAAAAAGAATTTCGTGTGAGCCTTTGATTTCCAGGTATTTGAATGAAAATTTAGTTGATTATATTTCATTTGACCAAAAAGCACAGGAAAAAATCATTCAATAAATGACTTCTTGTTTCTTTTCAATAAGTTTACGTTACAAGACCTAAGGAGAAACGAGTTAAAAGTATATTATTTTCAAGGGTGATTAATTATATCACGTAAATTATTCTCACCCTAATGAATAGTGAATGTTAGACAAATCAAGTATAGTATTGAAACTTAAATTCTTAATCAAATAATCTGGTGGTAAATAAGATGTTAGTTAATTAAGCGGGATTATTACTACACAGATACCAAGTAATGTTAATATAAAAAAAATCATGGTGGCATTTAAGAAAGTAATTCTCCTCATCAATGTCAAATAAACCTATATTCTTTTTTATTCTGATAACAACGTGGATAGTTGCCCTTACCAACACTTCGTCCAGATAAATTCAAGGTTATTAATGTATTGGAGAAGAAGTGAAACTTAACAAAGACAGAAAAATCTGATATATATCTTTAACGATTGAGGATTACTCGTGACGAAAATTTTACATCTTACAGTGGGAGGAAAGAAGTTGATTAACTAAGAGAGTTTATCATAATCAATTAAAGAAATTGATGGATTGAAAAAGTGAAACTTAACAAAGACAAAAACATTAGACAT
>NC_090735.1:40288537-40296037 GCF_036898095.1 Palaemon carinicauda | reverse complement strand
CATCCTTACTTGTACTCTTCCACAATAGTCAAAGTCTGAAGAATCGTAAAGGCCATTTGAATAAAGTATGTTTGACAGAGCTTTAGATATAAACAGAGGAGATCGACAAGAAATTTCAATTAACGTAGAACATATCTAGCAAGTTTTATTTCCCAATCTAATTTTATATTCCCCGTGAAAGAAATCTTTCTCGTCTATTTCACTATATCCTAATGATTCTATCTCATAATATTTATATACAAAAGTGTATTTCTTTAAATGTTAAGAAATCTAATATTCATAAGAACTCTTATTATAAAGAAATGTAATATTCTAAGAAGGTAGTAGTTTCTTTTTCTTTTAAATCTCCTCCTTAGAAAGTATTTTTCTCATCTATAATGTGGATTAAATGAAGCGTGGGAAGAAACTTAATTTAATGTCATAAAGAGACCAAGTAAAAAAATCTACTAATCTAATTCTTTTGACATTTTTCGAGATATTTTCTTCATTCATATGAGCTATTGACATATTTTAGTTCAGTTATAATTATCCAAACGTTGCCTTAAAATGATTTTGAGCAAGTATATGCTTTTGATATTACCAAGTTTTGCTTTTATAAAGAAAGTAAAGATGTCGCTAAAGGCGTTTTGATTAACATTCATAAAATCAAAAGCTCACCCATGATGTCGAAATTATCGTTGAATTAGAAAAGCATTATGTACTCAAAGGTAACATATCTTATTAATTTCCGTAACTTGTTTCACTTTATCTATCATAAAATATTTTTGGATTGCATATAACGATAAATAATATCTTAGTCACACATGAATGAAGATTTTATAATCCTTACGTACTAACATATATATATATATATATATATATATATATATATATATATATATATATATATATATATATATACACATACAGTATATAAATATATATATATATATATATATATATATATATATATATATATATGCATTCATATATAAATTATATATATACATATATATATATATATATATATATATATATATATATATATATATATATGTATATTTATATATATATATATATATATATATATATATATATATATATATATATATATATATATATATACAGTATATATATATATGTGTGTATGTATGTATATATTTGGGCTCAGACCATGTCGTCCTGAAGGAAGTTCCTAAAGGGTAGCTTCCTAGGGTATATTTGACTACAGTGTTATTCCCAGAGAATTTTACCTTAAGGTATCCAGAATTCTAACTCCTGGAGCGAATATCCCCAAATAAATCTAACAGGGATATCGCATAATATCAGAGGACATATTCTTGACACGTCACATAGCTATCTTCACCCCGAGCAGTATTAACGCTTCGAGGGGTTACAGTGACAAGAATCTGAAACAAGAATGAAAAGAGAGCCGCTCATAAGGAATCTCTCCTATTCCGTTTCCAGTGCATATCTGATAAAGGCAGTAGCGCCCTCTTTATTCCTTTTCGTGTAGCTCTACTACTCGGTGTTTTCCCTTGTGTTTTCTCGTAATTTTGGATATAATTCAACATTATGATGCCTTCTCCGGCCTCTTCTGCCTCTGGAAAGTTGAGTATTATCTTTACTTTGTATAATTGTAAGCTCTTGTTTTGAATTAAATCAAGGTGATATTAACATAAACAAGAGCTGTTGTCTACCGGAGGCATCCTGGATGCTGTCGCTCGTTATATATGGGTCATTTAGTTAGCCAGAGCAACGTTCCCGGTTTTTATGCTTTAATAAATCTAGCTATTTAGCTCCTCTAGGAATTCTTATATGATGCCGTTAGTTTTTAGTTCGGCGATTCAGGTAACCAATCTTGCCTTCGCGAGGCTTAGTAGCCTAGGCGTCTGGCCCTAGTACTTTCATGCATGATATAAGTTTTTCCGAGTGTTATTTTATTGAAGCTATAGGCAAATTTTTTATACATGTGAGATATTGTTGAATTTCCTTTTCCAAGATTGTATACAAGAGAGTTTCGGTGATTTAGGTAATCGATTCTCACCGCACCTAGGCTGGTAGCCTATGGTACTGTAGTATACTTTCGCACATCTCCGATTGTTCTTTTCTCCTCCAAAGACTAAGTTCAATCCCTCTCTCCCTCTGAGTAAGCCTTAGGCGTAATCCTAGCGGTTCTATCTGAATAATATTCAGGTATAACTATACTAGGATATGTCTGTCCTGACCTAATAACCAGAGTGGCTGGTTTTTTGGGTTCGGGCAGAACATCAGAGTTTCTAGTCTGTGGTCTTCCTTGCATAGAGAATGAGTTTCCTTTGCTAGGTTAGGTGCAGACACAGGAAGCTTTGCTTCCCTAGTCCACGTCTGAAGGATTCTGTACGAGATGTTTCCTTCCTCTAGTGGTCTAGCAGACTGTCCTGTGTTGTTCTCCGTTGCCTGGCGAAATAACTACACCTAACTTTGTTCTAGTATGGAGTATGGAGAAGGATAGCAAATATTGCCAGTCTTCCTCCCCAATAGACAACCCTAGGTTAGGATGAGCTTTTCTAGGTGCTGGGTGTGTCTCTTTCTAGGACGAAGTTTATAGGACCCTTATCCCTTCCCCCCCCTCTCTATCTTAGTGATGGCCTAGCCATTGCATCTCTTGGCCGCAGTCCTACTTCCATTCCTAGTGTAGGTTAGGATGGAGGACCGGCTCTCAGCAGAGACCCTTTTAGTTCTGTAGAGTGAACCCCAGACCTCCCTTGGTCTCCCTTCCATGTCTGCCAGTACATTCTCCCCTTCTATATGTTCACTCTTTCTGGATGGAAGGTCATATGGCAAAGCCGCCTTATAACCTTACATCCATACTGTTTCTCTTACTAGTGTTTTGTACACAAACCCCGCGGCCGGCTTAACAGCCGGCAGCCGGGCAGGTGGAGGTTCTCTGGTTCCTAGTCACTGCCGGAAGACATGGGTATAGCTACCTTTGCTTGCCGGCAGTGGAAACACATCCCAAAATCTGCTGGCCACTACGATTAGCGGCCGGCAGCCGGGTGTTAGTGTTTTCAGCTGCCGGACGGCAATGATTGCCGGCCGGCACACATTTGCGAACCCATGACCTGCCGCCTATTAGTTAAAGGTAGTATATCTTTGAACTATACAGGGGTAAATGCCGGCGCGTGCTGGCTGGCACAGCAGCATGCGATGTACAGTAGTTACTATATTTGTGGTGTAGTACACACTGCATTAATAAAACTACAGTACAGAGTTTGTTATAACACTCAAGTAACATACTTAATGTTGTCTTGTACAGCCTTTTGTTGAGACCGTACTATATATAGAAAGTGAGTTCATTCTCTATTCATTCTATCCCGTATATTAAAACTTTATTTCATGGTGTGAGCTACACCTTAAATTTCCGATTAGGAAATTACATAAGGTATTCTAGAACAGAATTAACCTTAGTTTTAATATCTTGGGAGGTTACAGCAATTGCCTGGACAGGAAATACAAGTATGTGTCTTTCCAAGTAGTAGCCTACTTGGACGACTGGCTGGTGTAGGCAGCATCCAGGACAGAATGCATGCAAGCTTCTAAGATAGTGATCCAGTTCCTGGAACATCTGGGATTCAAGATCAACATAAAAAAGTCTCGACTTTTTCCAGCTCTAAAATTTCAGTGGTTGGGAATCCACTGGAATTTGGAGTCACATTGACTCTCCATTCCTGGGAAGAAGCGGAAAGAAATAGGAGAATCTGTCAAGAGACTATTGAAATCCAGACGGATATCAAGAGTGCTGGGCTCTCTACAGTTTGCTTCGATAACAGATCCAGTGCTAAGAGCACAGCTAAAGAATGCAACAGGAGTCTGGAGAAAATATGCATCAAACGCGCGAAGAGATCTAATGAGACCACTACCGACTCGACTGCAAACGCTTCTCAAGCCGTGGTCCAATGCCAAGCAATTGAAGAAATCAATACCTCTTCAACCTCCTCCTCTGTCAGTGACTATTCACACATACGCTTCAAAGGAAGGCTGGGGAGGCCACTCTCATCAGAAGAGAGTCCAAGGAGCTTGGTCTGATCTTTTCAAGTCATTTCACATCAACTTTCTAGAAGCCATGGCAGTACATCTGACACTAAAGAAAGTATCTCCTTGCCACTCGACCCACATAAGACTGGTTCTAGACAGCAAGGTGATAGTAAGATGCCTGAATCGACAAGGGTCGAGGTCATCTCAAATCAACGAAGTGATGTTGGCATTATTCCGTTTGGCGGAAAGGAAGAAATGGCACCTGTCAACAGTTCACATTCAAGGGTTCCGCAATGTGACGGTGGATGCTCTATCCAGGTTCCTTAATGCAGGATCGTTCTCCTTCATCTCGAGTCAAGTCCCGGAGCTGCAGATAGACCTCTTTGCGACGAAAGACAACAAGAAAATAGATCGTTATGTGTCCCCATACGAGGATTCGCTAGCGGAGACAGTGGACGCTATGTCCCTAGACTAGAACAGATGGTCCAGTATTTATCTGTTCCTACAACCTCCTTTTGAAGGTGCTTGACAAACTGAGATCCTTCAAAGGGAAAGCGGCAATAGTGGCCCACAAGTGGCCAAATAGTGTGTGGTTCCCACTGGCATTGGAACTACGACTAAAATTCGTACCCCTACCGGATCCATCCCTGTCTCAGCGAGTATAGAAGTAGACTGTCTTCGCTTCATCACAGAAAACCGGGAACCTAAATCTCATGATTTTCTCTCCTTAGCGATGAGAAAAAGATTCGGTGTCAAAAGTCAGTTAGACTTTTGGAGGAAACCAGAATACATTATGAGGCTTCAGGGTAGAAGCGAATATCCTTTGTCAAGGGGAAGAAACCTCTCGACAGATTCCTATTTATCATTCTTCATTCACCTTCATGAGCAAGGTTTAGCAGCCAACACAATACTATTGTTCAAGCCTGCCTTGACAAGACAGATAATATATGCCTTACAGGTCGACCTTTCTAACGACTTTCTTAATGAATTACGAAGGCCCATACTAGGCTTAGCCCTTCAGTGCCTCCAAAGACCCTTTGCATGGTCATTAGATAAGATTCTTCGTTGTGCATAAATAATGATCAATGAAGAATGCGATTAGAAGGTTTTGAATTAAAGGTCATATTTCTGCTTGTACTCGCTTTGGGGGCCAGAGGTAGTGAAATACTGGCTCTCTCTAGAGAGGAAGGCCACGTCCAGTTCTTGGAGGGAGAATTGAATCTATTTCCAGACCCAGCGTTTCTTACCAAGAACAAGCTACCCACCAACAGATGGAGTTCCTAGAGAATCTGCCCTATGAAGGAAGATGCATCTCTATGTCCATTGGAATGCCCAAAGGTCTATCTTCATAGAACTTCAGACTTTATGGGAGGACAGTGTTCAGAGGAGAAACCTCGGGTTCAAAGGGCGAAAATCACCCGAGTTATTCCCAGAACGGTTCCAGACAGTACACCCGCAAGTCATGATCCGAGGAAAGTTGCCTCTTCCATGAAATTTCTTTAATTATATGGACTTTGAACATCTTTGTTCGTACACAGGCTGGCAGTCATCCAAGCTGTTCTTTATGCACTATGCGAAGCAAGTGGAGCAACTCAAGATGTCTGTGGTAGCAGCAGGTAGAATTCTTTAACCTTCTGTTTAAATCTGCGAGGAACAGTGTAATTAATTTGGGACGATTAATTAAGACGGTGGGTGTGTAGTCACAGTCTGTTACTACACACTGAGCAATAGGCCACTAACGTGTCCTTACGAACTGTTCTATTGACTTTGGTGAACTAATGATACGGACACTAGTGCCAAGCGTTTTTTACGCTAGTGTAAATAAACAGTATACAGACTGTATCATTATTATTATTGAAGTGGCAAATCTGTTTCCTGTAGACGAAACAATATTTTCTGTTGACTGTTTTCTTTATGCTTGAACGGATATCGTCCACATTTTATAGATTTTATAAATGTTGATCTGATTTGTATGTTTATTAAATTTTCATAAACTAGTTAATAGTTAACCCTGCGTCTTATTCGCCCACACTCATTTTATTAGAAATGTACTGAGCATTTAGATTAGAATATGGATATTTTTATCATAGTATGTCTTTTAAGATTGTTCCCTGATTCAAGCAAAAATCCACTCTCTTTAACCCTTCCTTAGGAAGGGTTGACATTGTACCCTAAGGTGGTAGAGATGCAAAATTTGTTCCTATGCGGATACAACTGTTATCCAATAGTTAATAAGAGTAGACACATTGGGGGATATGTCAGGAATTCATACTGACATTGGTGACTCTTATACAAACTTTGCTTTATAATGTATAGGGCGAGACCACTATACAAGCTTGTCATTTTGTCATCCATAGTTATAATGTACTGCTTGAGACTTTTTCCAGAGTTTAGTACAACTCTTCCCTATAGGGGGCAGGAAGCACTAACATAGTTCATGCTTAGATGAAATGATGAATGATGGTAACATCATAGGTCTCTAGGTCTAGACGGACCAGGAAAATACTTTCTTGAGAGTAGGGCACCGGTTGAGAATCCACAGATATAGTAATGCTCTGGTAAACTTCCATCAGGACGACATGGCCTGACCGATTTTGAGCGAAGAGAAAAATCTATTTTTGGGTGAGGTAGCCATGTCGTCCTAATGGACCCGCCCTTCCTTTTATTGTAAAAGGGCTTATTGACCCCTCCCTATAATACAGTATCTGTAGCACCTCATAAATCGCTACAAGGAATAAAGAGGGCGCTACCGCTTTCATCAGATACGCACTGCAAACGGAATAGGAGAGATTCCTTATGGGCGGCTCTCTTTTCATTCTCGTTTCAGATTCTTGTCACTGTAACCCCTCGAAGCGATAATACTGTTCGGGGTGAAGATAGCTATGTGACGTGTCAAGAATACGTCCTCTGATATTATGCGATATCCCTGATAGATTTATTTAGGGATATTCGCTCCAGGAGTTAGAATTCTGGATACCTTAAGGTAAAATTCTCTGGGAATATCACTGTAGTCAAATATACCCTAGGAAGCTACCCTTTAGGAACTTTCAATAGGACGACATGGCTACCTCACCCAAAAATAGATTTTTCGCTTCGCTCAAAATCCGTTATATACATAGGTGTGTGTGATTAAAATTACCAGTGTTTTCTTTCATGTAGGCAAACTATTTGGAAACTTGTAATAGGTGAAGTGTCAAAAGAATTGTCCTCTTCAAACTATATAAGATGCATGTTTTGAAACACTTAAAGAATAAATCGGTTGTCGATTAATCTTTCTCATAATAATTTTATTTCTCATATTAATATCATATGTTTATTGTAACAATTTTCGTGAATAAAATATTGTATCGTTATTTGAGATTGCTTACATGTTTTAATTTTAACGATAACAACAACAACAACAACAACAACAATAATAATAATAATAATAATAATAATGATAATAATAAAACTGCTGTTTATGAAAAGTACACGGCTGAGCTGATAATACTGGATATATATAAG
>NC_090735.1:40276037-40278537 GCF_036898095.1 Palaemon carinicauda | reverse complement strand
GAAGACACTCAGTTGGTAGGCGTGGTGGTAAAGGAACAAACACAGTCACTCAGTTGGTAGGTGTAGGGGCGAAGGAACAAAAACAGTTTCCCAGTTGGCAAGAGTAGGGGTGAAGGAACAAACACAGTCACTTAGTTGATAGGCATAAGGGTGGAGAAATAAACACATTCATTCAGTTGGTAAGCGTAGGAGTGAAGGAACAAACACAGTCACCCAGTTGGTAGGAGTACGGTCGAAGGAACAAAAACAGTCACCCAGTTAGCAGGCGTAGGGGTGAAGGAACAAAACACGGTCACTCAGTTGGTAGGCATAGGGGTGAAGGAACAACAACAGTCACTCATTTGGTATGCGAGTGGGTGAAGGAAAAAATAGTCACTCAGTTGGTAGGCGTAAGGGGGGAAAAAAGATGCACAGTCAGTCCATTGATCGGCGTAAGTGTAAAGGAACTAGAAGATACCCAGTTGGTAGGCATGGTGGTGAAGGAACAAACACAGTCACTCAGTTGGTAGGTGTAGGGTTGAAGGAACAAACACAGTCACTCAGTTGGTAGGCATAGGGGTGAAGGAACAAACACAGTCACTCAGTTGGTAGGCATAGGGGTGAAGGAACAACAACAGTCACTCATTTGGTATGCGAGTGGGTGAAGGAACAAGCACAGTAACTCAGTTGATAGGCATAGGGGAAAAGGAACAAAGAGTCACTCATTAGGTAGGCGTAAAGGTGAAGGAACTAAAACAGTCTCTCAGTTGATAGGTGTAAGGGTGAAGGAACAAAGCAGTTACTCCACTCAGTTGGTAGGCATAGGGGTGAAGGAACAAACAAAGTCACGCAGCTGGCAGGCGTAGGGGTGATGTAACAAATACAGTCACTCATTTGGTAGGCATAGGGTGAAGAAAAAACACAGTCAATCATTTGGTAGGCGTATGGGTAAAGGATCTAAAACAGTCACTCAGTTGGTAAGCGTAGGGGTAAAGGGACAAACACAGTCACTCAGTTGGTAGTTGTATGAGTGAAGGAACAAGCACAGTCCCTTATTTGGTAGACGTAGGGTGAAGGAACAAACATAGTCCCACAGTTGGTAGGCGTAGGGAATGAGTGACTGTGTTTGTTCCTTCACCCCTATGGTGAAGGAACAAACACCGTCACTCATTTGGTAGGTGTAGAGGTGAAGGAACTAAAACAGTCACTCAATTGGTAGATGTAGAGGTGAAGGAACTAAAACAGTCACTCAATTGGTAGGTGTAGGGGTGAAGGAGCAATCACAGTTACTCATTTGGTAGGTGTAGAGGGTAAAGGAACTAAAACTGTCACTAACTTGGTAGGCGGAGGGGTGAAAGAACTAAAACAGTCACTCACTTGCTAGGCGTAGGAGTGAAGGAACTAAAACAGTCACTCAATTGGTAGGCGTAGGGGTTAAGGAGCAAACACTGTTACTCATTTGGTAGGCATAGGGTTGGAGGAACTAAACACAGTCACTTATTTGGTAGGCTTAGGGGTTGAGGAACAAACCAAGTCACCCGGTTGATAGGCGTAGGGGTGAAGGAACAAACACAGTCACTCATTTGTTAGGTATAGAGGTAAAGGAACTAAAACTGCCACTCATTTGGTAGGCGTAGGGGTGAAGGAACTAAAACAGTCACTCAATTAGTAGGCGTAGGGGTGAAGGAACGAACACAGTTACTCATTTGGTAGGCTAGAGGTGAAGGAACTAAAACAGTCCCTCATTTGGTAGTTTTAGGGGTGAAGGAACTGAAACAGTCACTTATTTGGTAGGCATAGGGTTGGAGGAACTAAAACAGTCACTCATTTGGTAGGTGTAGGGGTGATGGAACAAACAACTGGCACCCAGTTGGTAGGCGTAGGGTTGAAGGAACAAACAGCCACCCACTTGGTAGGCGTAGGGGTGAAGGAACTAAAACAGTCACTCAATTAGTAGGCATAGGGGTGAAGGAACGAACACAGTTACTCATTTGGTAGGCTAGAGGTGAAGGAACTAAAACAGTCCCCTCATTTGTAGTAGTTTTAGGGGTGAAGGAACTGAAACAGTCACTCATTTGGTAGGCATAGGGTTGGAGGAACTAAAACAGTCACTTATTTTAAAATTAATTATTATTATTATTATTATTATTATTATTATTATTATTATTATTATTATTATTATTATTAATTTGGTAGGCGTAGGGGTGAAGGAACAAACACAGGCACCCAGTTGGTAGGCGTAGGGTTGAAGGAACAAACAGCCACCAAGTTTTATAGGCGTAGGGGTGAAGGAACAAATACAGTTACCCAATTGGTAGACGTAGGGGTGAAGGAACAAAAACTGTCACTTTGTAAGGATGAAGGAACGCACGGTCACCCAGCTGTTAGCCAAGAGGTGAAGGAACAAACACAGTCATCCAGTTGGAATGCGTAGGGGCGAAGGATAGGTAGACGAGCAGTAAGTTAAGGGTGGATGCACTTAATTTATTGCTGACTGTAAACAAGATTTTTTTTACTTGCA
>NC_090735.1:40272868-40275537 GCF_036898095.1 Palaemon carinicauda | reverse complement strand
TATTTCGATAGCTGATCTTCAGTAATTTGTCTTTTTCTTTTGGAATTTGAAACAACGGTGTGTCATCTCCCCTATATAATATAAACATATATATATATATATATATATATATATATATATATATATATATATATATATATATATATATATATATACACACATGTATACATATATACATTATATATATGTGTGTACAACACGTATATATATATATATATATATATATATATATATATATATATATATATATATATATACAAATATATATATATATATATATATATATATACAAATATATATATATATATATATATATATATATATATATACAAACATATATATATATATATATATATATATATATATATATATATATATGTTGACAGAGAGAGAGAGAGAGAGAGAGAGAGAGAGAGAGAGAGCGCTGACATTTGCTCTTTATAATATAGGGGAGATGAAGATAGGCTATTGCTTTAAATTCCAAAGGAAAAAGGCAAATGAATGAAACATCAACTATCGAAATCAAGCAAATATAATTAAGGAAATCACAAGAGAATTTGCGAATGAAATTTGACTATGAATCATTCAAGGGAAAACCCAAGATTCGTTATGACCAATTGTTCATAGAGTCATTAATTATGATATCGGACATTAATTTGGTGAAATATGTGATCAAAAGTTGAATCAACCAACAAAGAAATAAAACAATAATTTGAGCTTCTCTGGTTTGCTTTGCAAGGGATTTAATGAATTTGTTGACAATCATGAGTAAATGGGTGACGCCATCGTTTGAGGATACAAAAAGTCTTTCAAATTTCCCCCCCCCCCCCCTCTCTCTCTCTCTCTCTCTCTCTCTCTCTTCTCTCTCTCTCTCTCTCGTTAATTTATAAACAAAAAACAACAGAATAAGGAATATGTTCATTTTACCGTTATGATAATGGAATAACATAAATCTCTGAAAAAGCAAAAGAAAGAGTCTATTGAGTGTCTTGCATTGTGCAAAAATTCCATTTTCATTGCAATAACAGTTGCAAATATTCGATATATAATTTATCCTATTAAACATATTTTGTTGAATAAGAATTATGTAAATATAGAACTCAAGCTTCAACAACATTCCAAAGATTTATTACAATATTTTCTATCAAGTACAATAACAAAATCTGCAAGTGCAAGTAAAGAAAATCTTGTTAACAGTCAGCAATAGATCAAGTGCATCCACCCTTAACTTACTGCTCGTCTACCTATCCTTCGCCCCTACGCATACCAACTGGGTGACTGTGCTTGTTCCTTCACCTCTTGGCCTATCAACTGGGTGACTGTGTGTTCCTTCATCCCTACAGAGTGACAGTTTTGTTCCTTCACCCCTACGCCTACCAACTGGGTGGCTGTTTGTTCCTTCAACCCTACGCCTACCACCTGGGTGCCTGTGTTTGTTCCTTCACCCCTACGCCTACCAAATGAGTGACTGTTTTAGTTCCTCCAACCCTATGCCTACCAAATGAGTGACTGTTTCAGTTCCTTCACACCTACAACTACCAAATGAGGGACTGTTTTAGTTCCTTCACCTCTAGCCTACCAAATGAGTAACTGTGTTCGTTCCTTCACCCCTACGCCTACTAATTGAGTGACTGTTTTAGTTCCTTCACCCCTACGCCTACCAAATGAGTGACTGTTTTAGTTCCTTCACCTCTACGCCTACCAAATGAGTGACAGTTTTAGTTCCTTTACCTCTACACCTAACAAATGAGTGACTGTGTTTGTTCCTTCACCCCTACGCCTATCAACTGGGTGACTGTGTTTGTTCCTTAACCCCTAAGCCTACCAAATAAGTGACTGTTTTTAGTTCCTCCAACCCTATGCCTACCAAATGAGTGACTGTTTCAGTTCCTTCACCCCTACGCCTACCAAATGAGGAAAAGCTTTAGTTCCTTCACCTCTAGCCTACCAAATGAGTAACTGTGTTTGTTCCTTAACCCCTACGCCTACCAATTGAGTGACTGTTTCAGTTCCTTCACCCCTACGTCTACCAAGTTAGTGACAGTTTTAGTTCTTTTACCCTCTACACCTACCAAATGAATAACTGTGATTGCTCCTTCACCCCTACGCCTACCAATTGAGTGACTGTTTTAGTTCCTTCACTTCTACATCTACCAATTGAGCGACTGTTTTAGTTCCTTCACCCCTACGCCTACCAACTGGGGGACTGTGTTTGTTCCTTCACCCCTATGCCTACCAAATAAGTGACTGTTCACGTACCTTCACCCCTACACCTACCAACTGGGTTACTGTGTTTGTTCCTTCACCCTACGTCTACCAAATAAGGGACTGTGCTTGTTCCTTCACCCATACAACTACCCACTGAGTGACTCTGTTTGTTCCTTTACCCCTACGCCTACCAACTGAGTGACTGTTTTAGCTCCTTTACCCATACGCCTACCAAATGATTGACTGTGCTTGTTCCTTCACCCTATGCCTACCAACTGAGTGACTGTATTTGTTACTTCACCCCTACGCCTACCAGCTGGGTGACTTTGTTTGTTCCTTCACCCCTATGCCTACCAACTTAGTGGAGTAACTGCTTTGTTCCTTCACCCTTACACCTATCAACTGAGAGACTGTGTTTGTTCCTTCACCCCTACACCTACCAACTGAGTAACTGTGATTGT
>NC_090735.1:40260368-40265368 GCF_036898095.1 Palaemon carinicauda | reverse complement strand
CCTTGAAGGATCTCAGTTTGTTGAGGACCCTCAACAGAAGGTTGTGAGGAGGGAACAGATAAATCCTGGACCATCTGTTCCAGTCGAGGGACATTGCGTCCACTGCTTCCGCTAAGGGGTCCTCGTACGGGGACACGTACAGGGGCAACTTCTTGTTGTCTTTCGTCGCAAAGAGGTCTATCTGCAGTTCTGGGACTTGATTCAGAATGAAGGAGAATGATCCTGCGTCTAAGGACCATTCCGACTCTATCGGTGTGAACCTGGATAGAGCGTCCGCTGTCACATTGCGGACTCCTTGAAGGTGAACTGCCGACAGGTACCACTTCTTCTTTTCCGCCAATCGGAAAATGGCTAACATCACTTGGTTGAGAGGTGGTGACCTCGACCCTTGTCGATTCAAGCATCTCACAACCACCTCGCTGTCCCTCACCAATCTTATGTGGATCGAGTGACGCGGGGAGACTTTCTTTAAGGTAAGGAGCACTGCCATAGCTTCTAGAAAGTTTATATGAAAGGTCCTGAATAGCTTGGACCAAGTCCCCTGGACTTTTTTCCGATGAGAGTGACCTCCCCATCCCTCCTTTGAGGCGTCTGAATGAATTTTCATCGACGGGGGAGGTGGCTGAAGAAGAACCGACTTCTTTAGATGTCTGGCTTGGGACCAAGGCCTGAGAAGAGTACGTAGCCGAGGCAGCACTGGTCTTCTCAGATCTCTTCGCGCGTTTGATGCATACCTTCTCCAAACTCCTGTTGCATCCTTTAGCTGTGCTCTTAGCACTGGGTCTGTCACTGAAGCAAACTGAAGAGAGCCTAGTACCCTCTCCTGTTCGCATCTTGATATCCTTTCGGAATCTAGAAGTCTCTTGACAGAGCCCGCTATCTCCTTCCTTTTCTTCGTCGGGATGGAGAAACTGTGTGACAAAAGGTCCCAGTGGATTCCCAGCCACTGGAACCTTTGGGATGGAGAAAGTCGAGACTTTTTTCTGTTGATCTTGAAGCCTAGGTACTCTAGGAACTGGATCACCTGACTGGAAGCTTGCAAGCATTCGGTCTCGGATGCTGCCCACACCAGCCAGTCGTCCAGGTAGGCTACTACCTGAATTCCCTTTAGGCGTAATTGTTTGAGAGCTGCGCTCGCAAGCTTCGTGAAAATCCTTGGGGCTATGTTTAGCCCGAATGGCATGGCTCTGAAGGCGTATAGTCTCCGTTGTAGCCTGAACCCTAGGTAGGGGGAGAGTCGACGGCTGATTGGAATGTGCCAATAGGCGTCTGACAAGTCTATAGAGACTGAGTATGCCCTCTTGGGCAGTAAAGTCCTTATGTGTTGCAGTGTTAGCATCTTGAATTTGCAATTCACTATGAACTTGTTGAGTGGCGACAAGTCCAGAATGACTCTGAGCTTTTCCGAGTCTTTCTTGGGAACACAAAACAGCCTCCCTTGGAATTTGATGGACTTCACCTTTCGGATCACCTTTTTCTCCAACAGTTCTTGAACGTACTCCTCCAGAACGGGGGTGGAGTGTTGGAAAAACCGAAGGCACGGGGGTGGAGTGCTGTACCAGCTCCAGCCCAGTCCATTCTTGAGTAGGCTTTGGGCCCAGGGATCGAAGGTCCAGCGATCCCAAAATTTCATCAGTCTCCCTCCTACCGGTATCGTTTCACTTGGACTGCCGTCCTGAGGTCTTGCCTCCCTGACCACGACCACCTCTGAATCCCCTTCCCCTTGAGGGGCGCCTAGACGAGCCTCTGGCTGCTCCTCTAGGTTTTGCACGAAAGGAAGAAGACTGTCCTTCGAACATTGGGGTGAATGTGGATGACTGACCTGGCACAGCCTGGGGTACCCACTGAAAAGTAGTCGGGGTTTGTGCCACCATCTGGGGCACTGGAGGCAATGGCAATTGCAGTTGCTGTTGCTGTCTAAAAGGCTTGGCTGACTGAGACGGTAGCCTAGTCTTCATATTCTTCCTCTTTGGTTGAGGACCCTCATCCGGGGAAGATTTTCTTTTGATAGCCAGGCCCCACTTCTGGAGAAGGTTTCTATTATCCACGGCGGCCTTATCAACAACCTCTTTGACCACATCGGTAGGGAAAAGGTCTTTTCCCCAAATGTTGGAGGAGATTAACTTCCTTGGCTCGTGTCTCACCGAGGCCCCGGTGAACACGAACTCCCTGCAAGCTCTCCTTGCCCTGACGAAGCTATAAAGGTCCTTCGTCACTGTGGCTAGGTGAGACTTAGCCACTACCATGAACATTTCATGGACTTGGGGTCACTTGCCATCGTCTCAAGAGTAGTCTGATGAGACATTGAGGCAGCCAGTCTTTCTTTTGTCTCGAACTCTCTTCGTAAAAGAGAGTCGGACAGCTTGGGGAGGTCCTCGCCGAATTGCCGTCCGGCAATATCAGCCTCCAACTTTCCCACTGAGAATGTCAGATGGACATCCTTCCAGTCTTTGTGGTCCATAGGCAGGGCCAGCGACAAGGGTTTACACTCCTCCAGAGAGGGGCAAGGCTTGCCGTCCTCGACTGCCTTTAGGACAGCCGCAAACCCTTTCTGTAAAAAGGGGAAGGCTCTAGCAGGAGAGGACACAAAAGAAGGGAGCTTCTTGTTAAATGCAGCTACCTTCGAGTTAGAGAAGCCCCTCTCTTTCATCGAGGATGAAAGTAGGGCTTGAGCCTTAGCGTGGTCCATAATTATGACCTCCTTCGGCTCTGTCTCCTCCCTTGAAGCTGGTTCTTTTCTCAGCCGGACATAGCAGTCCGGATATGATGCCTTGCTGGGCCAAAATTCCACCTCCTCTAGTGGAACTGAACCCAGCTTATCCGAGATGACGATCTTTCCAGTCGTCATTGGCATGTGCTCAGCATACCTCCAGGGGTTAGCATCTGAGCATACGGGGAGGTCTTTCACATTGAGCCCTTTCCGGGGTCCACGTGATTCTGCCAGGGACTGCATACGCAGTTCCATAGCAGCCGCCTTTTCCTGATTCTCCTTCTGCATTTGTTGGATCATTCCAACAATCGAAGAGAGGGCCTGTCCCAGTTCTACTGGGAGACCGGCCGATGTTGAGGGGATAGGATCCGGAATCTGAACCGGAATAGCCGACACCTCGTCGACCTCATCCTCTACGACATCCTGGGTTTGAACTTCATCCTGACCTTCTGCCAGGAGGTCTTGTTCCAAACGTTCGTCCAGGTCAGACATCCTGTCATCTAACTGGATGTCTTGCATCGCAACTGCGACTTCCACGTTCACCTGGACTTGATCTTGAGGGATCTCCTCTTGAGGCTGGGGAATCACTGCATCAGCTGATGCCTGGGGAAAAAGATACGCCCTCATCTTCTCACTTGGAAGATAAGGGCCAGAGGTGTTCTTCTTGAAGCCCCTTACCCAAGTACGAAGCTTTTCCCTTGCTATATCTCTTGATTCCGCCGTTCTAGGGGAATCAAAAGCCTCAGTAATCAGGTTAGTGCATACAGTACATACCTGAGGGTCCCAATACTGGAGATCATCCTTGGAGACAGCGCATGCTGCATGTCTCCTACAACACTCATGTCCGCAGAGGTTCTTGCTGCGGACATTGCAGAAAACATTTCCGCACTTCGGTGGGTCTTCCTGTAAAGAGAAGAAATTTCCATGAGTATCAAGTGAACTATGTATCACTGGATATGCATAGTATAGCATAATAATTCATAAAGGAAAGACACACACTTGTGTTTCCCTCACAACCCATTGTTGCAGCCATCCAGATAATAAAATCAAAAATGGTTTATCTCTTCTAGAGTAACCAATGCAAGGTTTCCAGAGGAAACAGGTGGAGCTCACACCTAAGCAATGATTTTAAAATCCTGGATAATAGACAGGGAAGAACTCAGCTTCCTATCTGAGGGCAACAGCAAAGGGGCGTGCAAGAAAACACAATAGTGTTAGAAGAGACAGTGCTGTACCAAAACCCTTACTATAGTTTTCCTCTTACTGTATATGCTATACAGAAGAATACTAGTACAGTATAGGGGGATGTGTGCCGGCCTGCCTTTGCCGGCCGGCACACACCACAACTAGCTTTAAAGTATACTACTTAACAGCTATAGGGCGGCAGCACTCTGGTTCAAATGCCTGTGCCGGTCGGCAGCAACTGCCGGCCGGTAACAGCCAGTGTTGGCCGGCAATGGCTGCCGGCCAGCAACTACACAAGGTAGTACCCAGCAGCCGGCCACACTCTTGGTGACCGGCAGACAAGGGCTGACATAAGCCGGCCGGCAAAGGTACAAGACCGATGCCAGCCGGCAGCAAAAGAACCAGAGGACTACACCTGCCCGGCTGCCGGCCTCATAAGCCGGCAGCCGGGACAGGTACAGCACTTAGAAGAAAAATAGAATGGATGCCGGGATAAGAGTGTACACAACCTCCAAGCCCGGTAACCGAAAGAGTGCATATAAGGAAGGGGAGAAACTAATTCAGGCTTCCTTGACCAATGCCGTCCGGCTCTGCCGGCAGGCATGGATGAGGGACCAAGAGAGGTCCGGGCAGCACTCGAAAACATAAGACCCTTGCCGGCCAGCAGCTCTGCCGGCCGGCAAGGGGCTGAGTCAATTCCACATCCTAACCTATACTAGGTCCAGAAGTAGAACGACGTACAGTACAGTAAGACCCCTGCCGGCCAGCTCTGCCGGCCGGCAAGGGGCTGAGTCAATTCCACATCCTAACCTATACTAGGTCCAGATGTAGAACGACGTACAGTACAGTATGAAGAAAGAGGGGGAAGGGACAAGAGGGTCCTGCCAACCTTGCTTTAGTGACAGATCACCCGCAGCCAAGAAACTTATCTTAGCCTAAGGGAGATCTAAGGGGAAAGGCCAGCAATACTTGCCAGCTTCCAGAGCACCAAAGCAAGGAAGGCGTTGCTACTCCCAAGGGAAGAACTTATCCTCCCGCGAGAACAGCAACAGGACTAGTCTGGTAGATCACAAAAGAAGGAATCATATCCACAGAAACCTTCGGT
>NC_090735.1:40247868-40255368 GCF_036898095.1 Palaemon carinicauda | reverse complement strand
ATCAATTTAATATAATACGATTTAAGTTTTACAGATTACTAGTAACTTATATTCCCTGCCATTTTCCCCTTTGGACCCCTAGGCTTATTGCATCCTGTTTTTCCAACTAGGGTTGTAACTTAACAAGTAATAATGATAATGACAATGATAATAATAATAATAATAATAATAATAATAATAATAATAATAATGTTTTTACGATATCCATCTGATATCTTGATTTTTAACATAGTATATAAACGAAGATTTAGGTTGAACTCCTTCCCCCCCCCCCCCCTCTCTCTCTCTCTCTCTCTCTCTCTCTCTCTCTCTCTCTCTCTCTCTCTCTCTCTCTCTCTCTCTCTTCTGCAGCGTTTGTTTCTATTGCCTTTAATAGAAGTTTAGAAGGGTTATCTCGACGCTTTCACGAGAATAAATGCTCACTCTATCTCTGAGCTTGATTAAATCGCCTTCGCTTACGTTAACGAGGAATATCGTATCTCTTCCATAGATAATTATCCCTTTACCTGTATATCGGAAGCTTGGCAATGTAAGGTAGACAACTGTTACATCCAGCCACATCTATTTGTAGAAATCTGAATCCTTTCTTGCTGTGATGTTACATATCTTTTTTTGAGTAGGAGAGGCCTGGAAATTACTGGAAATTACAAAGTAAATATTGCATGAATATTATTTAAAATTTTGTAAAGGCATTAAAGTGACTTTGGTAAAGTTTTACATTGATATAATTCATGCTGAAGTACATATAATGAATATCATGTTATAATAGAAGTTAAACTTTTATATATATATGTTTCAACAAAGCAAATAACGTTTAAAAGAGACACATCAGCTGATGGACGGAACGAAGCCAAACTAAAACAGCATTAATAATTCCACAAAACCTTAATTTTTTTCAAAGAATCACAAAAGACCAGTTTGTTGGATCATCTTTTTTTATGACTGGATTCCAAACTAAATTATCTGCATTCAAAGAAAAGACTTTTTGAATACTGGGAATCTCAATAACCAATTATGCTTTGATCTTTAATATTTCAAAGAACTCGGAGTTGAGTCTCTGTGTTGGATCATCATTTTTTCTTTCTAACTCTTCCTTGTTGATAACTGCGTTCGCTACCAGAGGGGAAAATAACTTTGCAGCAAAAAGGTATTAAATATAAGCAAGAGCCCCGCTTTCAATCATACTTAAAGCCTCAGCATTTAAGAATAATTACAAGGAAAAATATTTGTTGAATTATTTCTCTTCACTTAACTTATACTTATCTGGCTGTTGATTTTTCTGTTGGCTGGTAGAAGAAAGAATATTTTGGCCAATAGGAGAATATAAATGTGGAATTCATTGTGTATTCAATGCTTTCACGAAATAGTTAGGCCATTTCAAGATTTTAAATGCCACTCATGAATGACAGAGGCAAGGGAGACTGACATTGCCCTATCAGGAGGGACAGTGCCCTAGAAACGACAACCTTACATATGATCAACACTCAAGCCCTCTCTCCACTCAAGCTAAGACCAAGGAGGGCCAGGCAATGGCTGCTGATGACTCAGCAGATTGACCTATAAGATCCCCCAAACCCCACATCCTTAGCTCACACGGATGGTGAGGTTGCAGCGACCAAAGAAACTCCTGAGTTTGAGCGGGACTCAAAACCCCAGTCTGGCAATTACCAGACAAGGATGCTACCACCAGGCCAGCACAATACCTGTAGTAATCAGTGTACTAAAATTCTTCCATCTTGTTGGCTCTGAAACTGTTATTGGTCGGTAAAGTAATTTAATTTGAAGAAAATTTCGGTGCAGGAGTAAGAAAAACATTAGACTTGAAAATATTATGTACCCATAATATCAATATTAAATTATAAAAGTGATTGGAAATACTTAGTGGATTTATAGGTTTCGGATAAGCGTTTATTCTGATCAAAAGTTCATGCCGGATTTTTTTCCGCTTACATATATCCAGTCTTATCAGCTCAGCCGTGTACTTTTCATAAACAGCAGTTTTATTATTATTATTATTATTATTATTATTATTATTATTGTTGTTGTTGTTGTTGTTGTTGTTGTTGTTGTTATCGTTAAAATTAAAACATGTAAGCAATCTCAAATAACGATACAATATTTTATTCACGAAAAATTGTTACAATAAAGATATGATATTAATATGAGAAATAAAATTATTTTGAGAAAGATTAATCGACAACCGATTTATTCTTTATGTGTTTCAAAACATGCATCTTATATAGTTTGAAGAAGACAATTCTTTTGACACCTCACCTATTCCAAATTTTCATATAGTTTGCCTACATGAAAGAAAACACTGATAATTTTAATCACACACACCTATGTATATAACGGATTTTGAGCGAAGCGAAAAATCTATTTTTGGGTTAGGTAGCCATGTCGTCCTGATGGAAGTTCCTAAAGGGTAGCTTCCTAGGGTATATTTGACTACAGTGATATTCCCAGAGAATTTTACCTTAAGGTATCCAGAATTCTAACTCCTGGAGCGAATATCCCTAAATAAATCTAACAGGGATTTCGCATAATATCAGAGGACGTATTCTTGACACGTCACATAGCTATCTTCAACCCGAACAGTATTAACGCTTCGAGGGGTTACAGTGACAAGAATCTGAAACGAGAATGAAAAGAGAGCCGCTCAAAAGGAATCTCTCCTATTCCTTTTCCAGTGCGTATCTGATGAATGCGGTAGCGCCCTCTTTATTCCTTGTAGCGATATACGAGGTGCTACAGATACTGTATTATAGGGAGGGGTCAATAAGCCCTTTTACAAAAAAAGGAAGGGCGGGTCCATCAGGACGACATGGCTACCTCACCCAAAAATTGATTTTTCGCTTCGCTCAAAATCCGTTTTTTAGGCTCAGGCCATGTCGTCCTGATGGAAGTTTATCAGAGCATTACTGTATCTGTGGATTCTCAACCGGTGCCGTACTCTCAAGAAAGTATTTTCCTGGTACGTCTAGACCTAGAGACCTATGATGTTACTGTCATACATCATTTCACCTAAGCATGAACTATGTTAGTGCTTCCTGCACCCTACAGGGAAGAGTCGTACTAGACTCTGGAAAAAGTCTCGAGGAGTACATGATAACTATGGATGACAAAATGACAACCTTGTATAGTGGTCTCGCCCTATACATTATAAAGCAAAGTTTGTATAAGAGTCACCAATGTCAGTATGAATTCCTGACATATCCCCCAATGTGTCTACTCTTATTAACTATTGGATAACAGTTGTATCCGCATAGGAACAAATTTTGCATCTCTACCACCATCCCCTTACGGTACAACGTCAACCCTTCCTAAGGAAGGGTTAAAGAGAGTGAATTTTTACTTGAATCAGGGAACAATCTTAAAAGACATACCATGATAAAAATATCCATATTTTAATCTAAATGCTCAGTACATTTCTAATAAAATGAGTGTGGACGAATAAGATGCAGGGTTCACTATGAACTAATTTATTGAAATTTAATAAACATACAAATCAGATCAACATTTATAAAATTTATAAAATGTGGACGCCCTAGCATAAAGAAAATAGTCAACGGAAAATATTGTTTCGTCTACAGGAAACAGATTTGCCACTTCAATCGAATTATTAATAATAATGATACAGTCTGCATACTGTTTATTTACACTAGCATAAAAAAACGCTTGGCACAAGTGTCCGTATTATGCTATAGTTCACCAAAGTCAATAGAACAGTTCGTAAGGACACGTTAGTGGCTTTTCGCCCAGTTTGTAGTAACAGACTGTGACTACACACCCACCGTCTCATTTAATCGTCCCAAATTAATTACACTGTTCCTCGCAGATTTAAACAAAAGGTTAAAGAATTCTACCTGCGGCTACCACAGACCTCTTGAGTTGCTCCACTTGCTTCGCATAGTGCATAAAGAACACCTTGGATGACTACCAGCCCGTGTACGAACAAAGATGTTCAAAGTCCATATTATTAAAGAAATTTTATGAAAGTGGCAACTTTCCTCGGATCATGACTTGCGGGTGTACTGTCTGGATCCGTTCTGCGAATAACACGGGTGATTTTCGCCCTTTGAACCCGAGGTTTCTCCTCTGAACACTGTCCTCCCATAAATTCTAAAGTTCTATAAAGATAGACCTTTAGGCACTCCACTGGACATAGAGATGCATCTTCTTTCTGAGGGCAGATTATCTTGGAACCCCACCTGTTGGTGGGTAGCTTGTTCTTGGTAAAAAACGTTGGGTCTGGAAATAGATTCAGTTTTCTCTCCAAGAACTGGACGTGGCCTTCCTCTCTAGAGAGAGCCACTATTTCACTAACTCTGGCCCCCAAAGCGAGTACAAGCAGAAATATGACTTTTAATTCAAAACCTTCTAAGCACATTCCTCATTGTTCATTATTTATGCACAATGAAGAATCTTATCTAATGACCATGCAAAGGGTCTTTGGAGGTGCTGAAGGGCTAAGCCTAGCATGGGCCTTCGTAATTCATTGAAAACGTCGTTAGAAAGGTCGACCTGTAAGGCATATAGTATCTGTCTTGTCAAGGCAGGCTTAAACAATATTATTGTGTTGGCTGCTAAACCTTGCTCATGAAGGTGAATGAAGAATGATAAATAGGAATCTGTCGAGATTTCTTTTGGTTTCTTCCCCTTGACAAAGGATATTCGCTTCTTCTTTGAAGCCTCATAATGTATTCTGGTTTCCTCCAAAAGTCTAAACTGACTTTTGACACCGAATCTTTTTCTCATCGTTAAGGAGAGAAAATCATGAGATGTAGGTTCCGGGTTTTCTGTGATGAAGCGAAGACAGTCTATTTCTGTACTCACTGAGACAGGGATGGATCCAGTAGCGCTACGAATTTTAGTCGTAGTTCCAATGCCAGAGGGAACCACACGCTATTTGGCCACTTGTCGGCCACTATTGCCGCTTTCCCTTTGAAGGATCTCAGTTTATCAAGCACCTTCAAAAGGAGGTTGTGCGGAGGGAACAGATAAATACTGGACCATCTGTTCCAGTCTAGGGAAATAGCGTCCACTCCCTCCGCTAGCGGATCCTCGTATGGGGACACATAACGATCTATTTTCTTGTTGTGTTTCGTAGCAAAGAGGTCTATCTGCAGCTCCGGGACTTGACTCGAGATGAAGAAGAACGATCCTGCATCAAGGGACCATTCTGATTCTATTGGTGTGAACCTGGATAGAGCGTTTGCTGTCACATTGCGGAACCCGGGAATGTGAACTGCTGACAGGTGTCATTTCTTCTTTTCCGCCAAACGTAATATGGCCAACATCACTTGGTTGATTTGAGGTGACCTCGACCCTTGTCGATTCAGGCATCTCACTATCACCTCGCTGTCTAGAACCAGTCTTATGTGGGTCGAGTGGCAAGGAGATACTTTCTTTAGTGTCAGAAGTACTGCCATGGCTTCTAGAAAGTTGATGTGAAATTACTTGAAAAGATTGGACCAAGCTCCTTGGACTCTCTTCTGATGAGAGTGGCCTCCCCAGCCTTCCTTTGAAGCGTATGTGTGAATAGTCACTGATGGGGGAGGAGGTTGAAGAGGTATTGATTTCTTCAATTGCTTGGCATTGGACCACGGCTTGAGAAGCGTTCACAGTCAAGTCGGTAGTGGTCTCATTAGATCTCTTCGCGCGTTCGATGCATATTCTCTCCAGACTCCTGTTGCATTCTTTAGCTGTGCTCTTAGCACTGGATCTGTTATCGAAGCAAACTGTAGAGAGCCCAGCACTCTCTCCTGTTCGTGTCTTGATATCCATTTGGATTTCAATAGTCTCTTAACAGATCCTGTTATTTCTTCCCTCTTCTTCCCGGGAATGGAAAGTCGATGTGACTCCAAATTCCAGTGGATTCCGAACCACTGAAATTTTTGAGCTGGAGAAAGTCGAGACTTTTTTATGTTGATCTTGAATCCCAGATGTTCCAGGAACTGGATCACTATCTTAGAAGCTTGCATGCATTCTGTCCTGGATGCTGCCCACACCAGCCAGTCGTCCAAGTAGGCTACTACTTGGAAAGACACATACTTGTATTTTCTGTCCAGCCAATTGCTGTAACCTCCCAAGATATTAAAACTAAGGTTAATTCTATTCTAGAATACCTTATGTAATTTCCTAAACGGAAATTTAAGGTGTAGCTCACACCTTGAAATAAAGTTTTAATATACGGGATAGAATGAATAGAGAAAGAACTCACTTTCCATATATAGTACGGTCTCAACAAAAGGCTGTACAAGACAACATTAAGTATGTTGGAAGAACTTTAGTGTTACAACAAACTCTGTACTGTAGTTTTATTAATGCAGTGTGTACTACACCACAAATATAGTAACTACTGTACATCGCATGCTGCTGTGCCGGCCAGCACGCGCCGGCATTTACCCCTGTATAGTTCAAAGATATACTACCTTTAACTAATAGGCGGCAGGTCACTGATTCGCAAATGTGTGCCGGCCGGCAGCTGAAAACACTAACATCCGGCTGCCAGCCGCTAATCGTAGTGGCCAGCAGATTTCGGGATGTGTTTCCACTGCCGGCAAGCAAAGGTAGCAATACCCATGTCTGCCGGCAGTGACTAAGAACCAGAGAACCTCCAACTGCCCGGCTGCCGGCTGTCAAGCCGGCCGCGGGGCTAGGGGAACAAAACACTAGTAAGAGAAACAGTATGGATGTAAGGTTATAAGGCGGCTTTACCATACGACCTTCCATCTAGAAAGAGTGAACATATGGAAGGGGAGAATGTAGCATTCAGGCTTCCAATAAATCTATAGCCTGCCGGACTCTACCGGCAGACATGGAAGGGAGACCAAGGGAGGTCTGGGGTTCACTCTACAAAAGAAAAAGGGTCTCTGCCGGCCGGCAATTACGTGCCGGCCGGCAGAGAGCTGAGCCGGTCCTCCATCATAATCTACACTAGGAACGGAAGTAGGACTGCGGCCAAGAGATGCAATGGCTAGGCCATCACTAAGATAGAGAGGGGGGGGAAGGGAAAAGTGTCCTCTAAACTTCGTTCTAGCAAGAGACACCCCCAGCAGTTAGGAAAGCTCATCCTAACCTAGAGTTGTCTATTGGGGAGGAAGACTGGCAATACTTGCTATCCTCCTAAATACCAGAACAAAGTTAGGTGTAGTTATTTCGATAGGCAACGGAGAAAACTCATTCTCCAGCCCGAAAATAAAAACAAAGGACAGTCTGCTAGACCACTAGAGGAAGGAAACATCTCATACCGAATCCTTCAGACGTGGACTAGGGAAGCAAAGCTTCCTGTGTCTGCACCTAACCTAGCAAAGAAAACTTATTCTCTATGCAAGGAAGACGCAGACCACAGACTAGAAACTCTGATGTTTTGCCCCAACCGAAAAAACCAGCCACTCTGGTTATTAGGTCAGGACAGACATATCCTAGTAGAGTTATACCTGAATAATATTCAGATAGAACTGCTAGGATTAAGCCTAAGGCTTACTCAGAGGGAGA
>NC_090735.1:40237868-40242868 GCF_036898095.1 Palaemon carinicauda | reverse complement strand
CTACGTAGAGCAGCAAGTGTTTAATTGTGATGAAACCGGGCTGTTTTGGAAGAAGATGCCGAGTTGAACCTACATCACCGCCGAAGAGAAGAAATTGCCTGGGCATAAGCCAATGAAGGATCGGTTGACTCTTGCCCTATGTGCCAACACTAGCGGGGACTTTAAAGTCAAGCCCTTACTGGTTTACCATTCAGAGAACCCTAGGGCCTTTAAGGCACACAACGTCAATAAGGATCAGCTTCATGTTTTCTGGCGATCCAACTCGAAGGCCTGGGTCACTAGGCAATTCTTTGTGCAATGGGTTAACCAAGTTTTCGGCCCTTCTGTGAAGAAGTATCTTCATGAACAGAAATTGCCTTTAAAGTGCCTGCTATGCCTTGAAAATGCACCCGCTCATCCCCCCGGACTTCAAGATGATATCTTCGATGAATTTAAGTTCATAAAGGTGCGGTATCTTCCACCGAATACCACCTCTATCCTCAAGCCCATGGACCAGCAAGTCATCTCTAATTTTAAGAAGCTTTACACCAAGCACTTATTTAAGCAGTGCATTAATGTCACGCAAAGCACCAACTTAACTTTGCGTGAATTTTGGAGGAGCCACTTCAACATCATGCACTGCTTGAAGATCATAGATCAGGCTTGGGTGGGATTAACTCGACGGACCCTCAATTCTGCCTGGAAGAAGCTGTGGCCTGATGCAGTTTCTTCCCGAGATTTCAAAGGTTTTGACCCCGAACCTGATCCTGTGGTGGGTGCAGCGGAAGCCGTAGAGGAAATAGTCTCCCTTGGCAAGTCCATGGGTCTGGAGGTCGACGCAGATGACATTACGGAACTCGTCGACGAACATCACGACGAACTTACCACGGATGAGCTCAAGGAACTCCATGCTATGTCTGAGCACATGAGTGATGATGAGGAAAGGAGAGAGGAGGTAGAACATGTGTTAGGTTCGGTGCATATAAAAGAGGTGTTAGGAAAATATCAAGACGTGGTCGATTTCATCGACAAATACCATCAAAAGAAACATTCTGAAAAGCCGTACCAATTATCTATCGATAATTTCTTTAAAAAACTGCGAAGCGAACTCGTGATGAAGAGGATGTAAGTGATTTGAAGAAAACGGCAAAGAGTGAAGCGGAAGAAAGTGAAACAAAGAAAACGGAATAGAGTGAAGCGAAAGAAATTCAGTCAATTTAAAGTGTAGAGAGTGAAAGTGATTAAAATTACGTAATCATCCAAAAGAAGAAAATAAAATGTAAAAAAATATAAAATATAAAAATAAAAAAAAAGCTAAGTTATGTTAAAGTTCACTTAGTGTAAGTTATAATAAGTTACGGTAGTGTACGTTTATCGTAGTTAACCTCTTTACCTCCTCGCCGCCCGTCCGTCTCCTCTCTGCGTAGCAAGACTAACTACACCTGCGCTGGAGTTTTTAAGGTAAAGTGACGATAAAAACCCGTTTCTTATTCATAATTTTTTGCTAATTCTTCTTATTTTCATGTCTATTATCTAATTTAGTGTGCATTATTCTCATGGGAAAATTATGTGTAGTAGTTTATTAAGAAGTTATCAATGTATTCTTATGGGAAAATTCGTTTCTACATCCGAACATTTTCTACATCCGAAGTTGGTTCTGGAACGGATTAAATTCGTATGTAGAGGTACCACTGTATATATATATATATATATATATATATATATATATATATATATATATATATATATATATATATATATATATATATATATATATATATATATATATATATCCTCTTATGACCCTCCAAAGTCACCTAACACAATGTTTTTTATTTCAATGTATAAGTCAAGAAAATCAAAGTAATTTTCTGGCAAAATTTCCAATAAGTATCTAGGACTCCTGAGTTCCGTATAACGCGGTTTATTTTTTTATTTTGTGTGTGTGTGTGTGTGTGTGTGTGTGTGTGTCAGAAACCTCACGGGCATTCTAAAATTATGAGAATTATACTCATGTTCAAATACTTATTTCAACTGTGAATTGTTCCTAAATGTAAATCACGAAATCGAAATCGAGCGTAAATTATTCATGATCAGGAAGGGCCCGTGACAGCTCCTCACCGTCACTGTCTGGAAAGTTTTCAGATGGTTCAGTTCAAAGCGAAGAGGACGTAAAGAAGAATGCATGAAAATAAATATTCTTTTTGAGATTGATTTACCAACTGGAAAATAAATCAAACTAGAATATTAACATTCCCCGGGTGGCTTCGGTTGAAACATAAACAAAACTAAAAATTGTTTTGGCAGTGGCTACGACATTGACGTTCCCCGTGTGTCTTTAACAGATACATTAAAAAAATTAGAATAATTGTTGCAATAGCTGGGGCTTTAATATTCCTGGGGTTTCTATAACTGGAACGTAAACAAAACTAGAAATTATTTTGGCAGTAGCTACGACATTAACATTCCCCGGGTTTCTTTAACTGAAACATAAACAAAACTAGAAATTGTTTTTGCAGTAGCTAGGACATTAACATTCCCGGGTTTCTTTAACCGAAACATAAATACAACTAGAAATGGTTTTGCAGTAGGTAGGACATTAACATTCCCCGGATTTTTTTTTTAACTGAAGCATAAACAAAACTAAAAATGTTTTTGCTGTAGCTAGGACATTAATATTCCCCGGGTTTCTTTAACTGAAACAAAAACAATACTAGAAAGGTTTTCATAATAGCTACGGCATTAACATTCCCCGGATTTCTTTAACTGAAACCTAAACAAATTTAGAAATGTTTTGGAGTAGCTACGACATTAACATTCCCTGTGGTACTTTAACTGAAACATACATTACCTACTTTGACGGCTGCTTTTCTGGTCACATACAGCAGGGGAACCCCACTCTCTATAAGACCTCCACTGTCGTTTTACCTTGTTCGTTCAGAGTATTTAACGTTTCATTTCGCGTATTGTTCATTTACTGTTAAATCGCCACTGTTGTTTGACTGTTGAAATAAGAAAATCTTCAGTTTCCCCTTGAAAGCCTTAATGTTTGCAATCATTCGGATGTTTCGTTGGAGCTTATTATATAGTCTCGGTGCCGCATATTTAAAGGCTCTGGAGCCTAAAGAAGACATATATCTACATTCCAATAGTTTGAAGCCATCTGTAACTATTCTCGTGTCGACACGATTTGTTTGCTGTGCAATATGTATCAATTCTCCTAAGTATTTTGAACGGCCGGTTCTGATAACTTTGTGGGTTATTGTACATATTTTAAATTCAATTCTCACTTTTATCGGCAGCCAGTGTAAATCAATTAGTATAGGTGGGACACCTTTTATCAGTATTGCTCCTCTGTTTATTATATTTTGTAATTTCTTAAGTTTCACTTTTGGTTAATTGTAATAGATAGAGTAGCAGTAGTCAATCCTGGTAATCGCACAGTTTATCAAAAGTTTCTTTGCAGAATTTTCATCCAGGTACTTTTATATAAACGCAGTATTTCTTAGATGATAACCAGCAGTTTTTATTACATTATTAATTTGGGCATTTAGATACAAGTTACAGTCAAGAAATACACTTAGATCTCGAGCTTAACTAGATATCGGCACTGAGTCATTATTTATGTTCATTTGAATATCAAAACTAGAAATGTTCCTAAGTTACTGAGAAACGTGCAGTAATATTCTTCAGTAACTACATCATAATCGAAAAAAAAGAGAGGAGTGTCCAAGAAAAATATTCCGGAATACAGTAATGCCATTTATTATAATATCTAAAAGGGACAATTTCTTTTATATATATTATGATATCTAAAAGGCTTTTTTTTTTTACTTTTTTTTTTGTTTGTTACCGAGCTCCTCTCAACTTTCATCATTGCTAAGTAAGAGCGAAACGTGCCGGTGGGTAAGAGCACGTTCGTATTTCGAAATCGGTGGCGATACGGATGGGATATTTATGACAGCTACCTGACTAACAGGCTCCCAAGTCCTGTTACTCTCTACTCTCTTAGCGGGGTAAAACTAGATGTGCTTTAAAAGTTTTCAGTTATAGTTTTTGAATACGAAATACATTGGTTGCCTTGAAATCTCGCTCGTTATTTTCCTTTTTTTTTTTTTTTTTTTTTTTTTTGGTAGTAAATTCTGATTTTTTTATATATATAAAAAAAAACCTGTCTAAATATATTAATTCTTCTTATCCTTTAATTATCTGTAGATAAATTCCATCCCTTATCAGTCTTTCTGTATCTCATTATTAGAAAGGACACTCGGAAATCAAACCATTGTTCCCTAGTCGTGGATAGTGCCATAGCCTCTGTACTAAGGAATTCCACTGTCTTGGGTTAGAGTTCTCTTGCTTGAGGGTATGCTCAGGCACACTATTCTATCTTATTTCCCTTCCTATTGTTTTGTTAAAGCTTTAATAGTTTGTATAGGTGATATTTATTTCAATGCTGTTACTGTTCTTAAAAAATATTTTATTTTTCCTTGTTTTCATTTCCTCACTGGGTTATTTTCCCTATTGGAGCCCCAGGGCTTATAGCATCCTGCTTTTCCAACTAGAGTTGTGACTTAGTAATTAATAATAATAATAATAATAATAATAATAATAATAATAATAATAATAATAATAATAATAATTATAATAATAATAATAATAATGATAATAATAATAATAGAATTATTTCTATGGAAATTATTTAGATTTAAAAGGCCTTTCATTTCCCATGCCATACATTTACCAACGCGCGCCTTCCCCCAGAATACCTTATATTTAACATGAAATGTAAAGAACAACTGGTACATATTTGAAAGAACCTTATTAGATTAAACGATGGGTAGTTTAAGTCAAAATAAGAATAGAGAAACAGATATAAAGCTATCCTCATATTCATAAGAATACTAGAGACCGTATTAGCTCAGAATATCTATCTATCTATCTATCTATCTATATATATATATATATATATATATATATATATATATATATATATATATATATATATATATATATATATATAT
>NC_090735.1:40227868-40230368 GCF_036898095.1 Palaemon carinicauda | reverse complement strand
TGGCATTTATGTATAATAATTATAACATGAAGCCTTTAAGTGTAGAAATCCCGAAAGCTGACACGTGATGAACATGAAACATGTATTATAGTAACGGAGGAAAAATAAAGACTTGATTGGAGTTAGTACTCCGTCCCTTAGCCATGTAAAAAAAAAAAAAAAAAAAAAAAAAAAAAAAAAAAAAAAAAAGACTTGATTGGAGTTAGTATTTTCGGTATTAGTGACACTAATGGACTAAATTGCTAACTCTAATTAAGTCTTTTAATTTCTCCTTCCGTGGCTATGATATATGGTCTTTAAATTAGCGTTCGGAACTATTTAAAAACGAGCATTCATTGTTGAGTAATGCAAAATTTACTAGTATAACTACTATTTTCTTACTATAAAACAACATTTAAGATCAAATAAATAAAACTACAAGTATTATAAAGCGAGTGCAAGATCCATCAACAACAATAATTACGATATGATATTATCTCTCTTTAATATAAAAACTCGAGAAATGATTAAGAATTTGATGAATTTCAACAAATCGTAATGACATGGTGTTTAAAAAAAAATCATCAGGCCACTTCATGCTATTTTGTAAGTTACAGATTTTTTAATAGTTAATTAAAATACAATCATGAACTGGAGTGAATAAAAGGTATTGATTGTCTCTGTTCTAAATAAGAACAATAGTATCATACTTATCCTGATTATTTCCTCTTTCATTAAAATTTACAGCACATGTTATTGAAGCTCTAGTTGATAGGTTGTAATATGAAAAAAATATATACGCAAATGAAAATGACTTAAAAGTTAATGTTTGAGGCAATGTATAATCACTTTTTATTAAGAAATTCTATCAGGAAATTTCCTTGAATATTGAATGCATAAAATATTGAATTTCAAACAAAGAGAAAATTTTGTCGAGTGTATTCTAGTTTCAATAGGGCATAGTGTAAGAGAGAGAGAGAGAGAGAGAGAGAGAGAGAGAGAGAGAGAGAGAGAGAGAGAGAGAGAGAGAGATGTCTAATGTTTTTGTTTTTGTTAAGTTTCACTTCTTCAATCCATCAATTTCTTTAATTGATTATGATAAACTTCTTTCCTCCAACTGTAAGATGTAAAATTTTCGTCACGAGTAATCTTCAATCGTTATAGATATATATCAGATTTTTTTTTTGTCTTTGTTAAGTTTCACTTCCTCTCCAATCCATTAATAACCTTGAATTTATTTGGACGAAGCGTTGGTAAGGGCATTGATGAGGAGAATCACTTCCTTAAATGCTACCATGATGTTTTTATATTAACATTACTTGGTATCTGTGTAGTAATAATCTCGCTTAATTAACTAACATTTTATTTACCACTAGATTACTTCATTAAGAAATTAAGTTTCAATACTACACTTGATTTGTCCAACATTCACTATTCATTAGGGTGAGATTAATTTACGTGATATAATTCATCACCCTTGAAAATAATGTACTTTTAACTCGTTTCTCCTTAGGTCTTGTAACGCAAACTTATTGAAATGAAACAAGAAGTCATTTATTGAATAATTTTTTCCTGTGCTTTTTGGTCAAATGAAATTTAATCAACTAAATGTTTATTCAAATACCTGGAAATCAAAGGTTCACACGAAATTCTGTTTGATATGGAGTTGTCAATAAAATCCATTAAACGTATTATTCTGAAACTTGTTTCGAAACGGAAAATGAAAAAGATATAGGTGAGAGATAAATATATTTTCCCTACAATTTTTATATTAGCATCAGATTTTTCTTACGCGACAAGTTGGAAAACGTTTTCATGTCTTTCTTCCATTTAGCGCAAATAAGAAAAACATCCACCTGTCAGTGAAATAACGAATGTGCTTTTGTTAGAAAATATCTTCCAGTACATCTAAGTCAGCAGCCGTGACCCCATTTACCTCATGACTCATTGAAGTTCATAAGTATAAGTCATAGAAAAAGGCCGTTGGAGTTGGTGGAAGGAGGTGGGGGTGGGGGGAGTCTTTGCGAAAGTGGGGTGAAGCAATTTATGTTCCTCGAACTGCACCCATATTTCTGCAGGCAAATGGAAGTAAAAAAGAGTTTCACAAAAGATAGGTTTTTTGTGTGTAATAATAAAAGAGTTTTGTTTAATGTGAATTTGTAATCTATGAAAAATTATATAAATAATAATCATAGAAGGAAGGTAGTGGAGTTAAAGAGTTGTTATTGACACCTTTGATCGAGATGAACAGATGTCCAGATAACAAACGTTTTTTAAGCGAAAAGAATAATGCTGATTTCAATATTAGTCAATACTGAAAACAGAGACAGTCCACTATTTTATTTCTCAATTTCATCATAATGGTTTAAAGGTCGCTCATGAATGGCAGAGGAAAAGGACAAGATAAAGCCCAAGAGACTGATTATGTATCCATAAAATCAGAGCCAAAGGCCACTCCTAATCAAGGTAGGATCAGAGAGGGTAACTCAAACCCCCTATTCCTAGCTCGCAAGGATGTCGA
>NC_090735.1:40202868-40207868 GCF_036898095.1 Palaemon carinicauda | reverse complement strand
TGAAAACTTTTGATGAAGAAGTATGGCGAACCGTTCTTGAGGATGGAGCAACTGTTTCTATCAAGAGTATGTTTCAAAGCGTTTATTTTCTCTAAATATCAAATGCTACGTAGTCTGTGCATGGGTTAATAGTGTTCTATTTACTAATACCAGCTTCAGTTTACATGCATTTCAATTACTGAATGGGAAGTTTCCATAGAAACAAACATTTAAATTTATATAAATGTTATTTATTTATGAATGTTGAAATTATATTTTAAGAACAATTGGAAGTACTAGCATTTAATATCTTGTGAACCCATTAGTGGTCTAGAAGTGAAACATTATTTAGCTTGTAAATGATAGACAAATTTATAGGTCATAGTTAGGCATTAGCTTTATCTGAGTAACTGTTTTAATATATTTTTTATTCAAATGTATACCAGTTTATACGTTAAGTACTATTTCATCATTATTATCATCATAATGACTCTATGATTATTAATTTTAGTTTGGTTTATGACATAGTAGACATATAAACACTATGTGGTAGCCTATTGGAACAAAAGTTCGAGTTCCTCTCAAACTCGATAGTTTCTTTAGCGTCAGCAACCTCACCATCCTTGTAAGCTATGGATGGGGGGTTTAAGGGAGCCTATAGGTCTACCTGGAGAGTCATCAGCAGCCATTGCCTGGCTCAGCTAGTTTGGTTTGAAAGGGTTCTTGGTTGTTGATCCAATTTATATATGGTCAGTCTCTAGACCATTGTCCTGCTTGTTAGGGCAATATCACTGTCCCTTGCCTCTGCCATTCATAAGCGTCCTTTAAACCTCTAAAAAATCCCACTCCATGTTGAAAATGTTCACTAAATCTCTACTTTCATAGGATTCTAAAATCATTCCAGATAATCCTCTTCAGTGTGGCTGTGACATTCGTTGGCTCATAATAAACGATACATACTTGAGCCAGATTATGTATGGTGCGACATGCGCTGATGGAGCATTCATACATGATCTTGATCCAGCTGATTTTGATGACTGTATTGCAACAACTGTGGCCCCACAGAGTGCAGATGAAGATGCTCTTTAGTGCTGAAGATAAGAAAAACATGTTTTTGTTTCATGGTGATTTTCCTAGTGATTTCTGAAATAAAATAAATTTCTCTAAATTAGAAATAAAATCAATTATTTACCTTTTAGATTTATGGTAATATTTAAAGTAATATGATATTTAGGATTATCACATTTTTTTGTCTTAGTAGCTTATAATTACTTTGTCCAGATAAGATTTACTAAAACAAAATTATAGATATACGGGAAATGAAAAAGCTTTACGTTTATTTGAATAAATTTAGGTGGTCTGGTGTACATATTAATAGTCAGGGACATAAAAATGCTTTGGAAAGGAACTAATGAATACATTAAGCCACTCTAGTCTTAATGGCTTACATTTATGCATCGCATGCAAACTTAGTGTGTCTGGCGGAATTATGAAATTATATATATATATATATATATATATATATATATATATATATATATATATATATATATATATAATTTATATATATATATATATATATATATATATATATATATATATATATATATATATATATATATATCTGTGGGTGTGCGTGTATATATATATATATATATATATATATATATATATATATATATATATATATATATATATATATATATATATACTTATATATGCATATGTATGTATATATGAATTATATATCATCATCATATATCATCAGCTATTACTAATCCACTGCAGAACAAAAGGCCTCAGACATGTCCTTCCACTTGTATCTGTTTATGGTCTTTCTATGCCAGTCTACACCCTCAACTTTCTTAGTTCGTCAATTCATCGACTTTTGTTCCATCCCCTGCTTCTTTAGTGTGTAATCTAATGTGGTAATGGAATAGTTAACTTAATGGAGATTAGTTGTTTTATGACCATGTGAAAGTCTATGTTGAATTAAGCCTCTTAATAGACATGACGTTGACATTTTTTTTTCCATATGTTCATATCTTCTACGTATTTTTATTACCATTATTATTATTATTATTATTATCATTATTATTATTATTATTATGATTATTATTATTATTATTATTATTATTATTATTATTATTATTTTACGCTTGAGTCTTACCCCTAAAACAAGTCATTATGTACTTAAATTGTGACTAATTTATAGGTGGACCATGAAGTGATAAAAACGTCAGAAGATGATTAGTAGTCTTATTATTGAATATACAGAAACATATTACTTTCGACATCTACATATGTGACACTAACATATTTTTTGTCACTAATAATAAGGGATTCCACTTGTTACTATTCTGGAATTATGTAAAACGGGGAAGGGTTGGCTGTGGTACCCTAGCAATACCAACCAAACTCGACTGAATCCCTCGTCAGGCTGGGAGGAGCGAAGAGAGGGGAAAGTCCCCTCTTGACCCTTTTTTTATGTCGGTTACCCGCAAATTTGGGGGAAGTGCCTTGGTAAATGCATAGATGTATTTTTTATATCGCTTGTATGATGTTTATTTCCTACCTTTTATTATTATTTTAGTAATAAAACAAGTAATATCCCCAAGAATACAAACGCAACGGAGGGACACCATTTACAATTTTTTTTCTTTTTCTTTTTAAATGGAACGAATGAAATGGAGATACAAAACGAAAATAGGAATAAATATCTCTTTTGCAATGACTTTTCACTGGTCGGAACTGTGCTATTTTCATATACTAATGGAAGCAGTTCTTTTCTTTATATTCTAAGAGAATTCCATGATTTATTTTTTCTGTGGACTGGTTGTGTCTTAATATACCGTTATCACCATTACTGATAGACTTGAATAAGAGCCTGGTCGCTTTAAAGGAATAATCTCAAAAGTGTTCCTGCTATGCAATGTCAGTATAAGGGAGTGAATTTGTCACTTATCACTAAATGTCCAAAGATTCTGGAGATAATGTTATAATTTCTTCGCTTCATGGGCTTATGTGTAATCAAAGAAATTATAATTGTTTTAATCATTTCAACAATATTAATACTCTTGATAATTTTGATAATAATAATAATAATTTCAATAATTCGGATAAAAATAATAATTTTTATAATTTTATTAATTCTGATAATTTTAACTATTTTAATGGTAATAATAATTTTATCAATTTCAATAATAATGATAATTTTAATTATTTTAATATGTTCATTGTTTTACTCCCCAACTCTCCACCATCGTGGTTTTAGTATTAACTAGTAGTGCCCGTACGTTGCCCATACTAAACCCCGTTTTCTCAACGGTCATATACATTTGGGTATCTTTCCTCTTGGTAGGTAGTAGGCTGGCCAGGTCACCAGCCACCCGTTGAGATACTACCGATAGAGTTATGAGGGTCCTTTGACTGGCCAGACAGTACTTCATTTAATCCTCTCTGGTTACGGTTCACTTTCCCTTTGCCTACGCATAAACTGAATAGTGTGGCTTATTCATTATAGATTCTTCTCTGTCCTCATACACCTGACAACGCTTAGATTACCAAACAATTCTTCTTCACCAAAGGGGTTAACTACTGCACTGTAATTGTTCAGTGGCTACTTTCCTCTTGGTAAGGGTAGAAGAGACTCTTTAGCTATGGTAAGCAGCTCTTCTAGGAGAAGGACACTCCAAAATCAAACCATTGTTCTCTACTCTTGGGTAGTGCCATAGCCTCTGTACCATGGTCTTCCACTGTCTTGGGTTAGAGTTCTCTTGCTTGAAGGTACACTCGTGCACACTATTCTATCTAATATCTCTTCTCCTTGTTTTGTTAAAGTTTTTATAGTTAATATTGTTGTTACTGTTCTTGAAATATTTTATTTTCTAATTGTTTCCTTTCCTCACTGGGGTATTTTCCCTGTTTGGGCCCCTGGGCTTATAGCATCTTGCTTTTCAAACTAGGGTTATAGCTTAGCAAGTAATAATAATAATAATAATAATAATAATAATAATAATAACGGTTTCTGCCCTCTCGGCCCAGGTCAAAGTTAACATCAATTACAGTACTGAAAGTGGTGGCCAGAAATATTCATAAGGTGATACACCTGAGTTTTTTTTTTTTTTACTGACTGCTCTGTGTTTTCTTATTAAATTTATGTGAGATTCCATATTTGCAGGTATGTGTATAATTAGATATGATGAAATATTTGCCCTCAGTTTTAGGTTACTTATGAAACTCATACTTTTACAGTACGCGCACACGCATATACACATACAATATATATATATATATATATATATATATATATATATATATATATATATATATATATATATATATATATATATATATATATATATATATACATAAATTGTTTACCTTTGAAAGTTGTAACTAGATCCAAACACTCTCTCCAGACTAGGAGCAATGTACGAATCTAGCAGAGTTGATCCGAGTTCTGCATTTCTTAGCCGAACCACACACTATGATCCATCAATATTTTTATGATACAGTTTGAAAATACAATTACAAAGCAATGATATATATTTCCCATCCTTATCCTTATATTCATCTTGTATATAAGTGAATATCAGCCTTCCAGAACATCTTTTATCTATAGTTTAAATCTTGCACGAATTTGGGAAAAGAAAAGTGACTCGATTTAACCCAGTGTTAAGTGTGTTAATGGTACAAACCCATTGGCGGTGCAATATCTCTTCCACATTTTACTCCCTGGAAGCAGCCACTATTTTACCCTTAGAGATCCAGTGTGCATTAATGTTACTATTATAATCCATCCCGTAAATTTTTTGGAACGGCCGCTCCTACAAGCCTTCCTTTTTAACGAAGTCGTTTTTGGATATTTTCTAATTATAGAATACTGCAAATTCTCTGCTGCCGCAGATTCATGAACGAAAGTGATTTCTCGTTGGATGTTCGCCAATGTATATCACATATATTCTATGTATATATATATATATATATATATATATATATATATATATATATATATATAT
>NC_090735.1:40172868-40192868 GCF_036898095.1 Palaemon carinicauda | reverse complement strand
ATATATAAATAGATATAAATATATATATATATATATATATATATATATATATATATATATATATATATATATATGTATATATTATATGTATCATATATATGTATATATAAGTAGATATATATATATATATATATATATATATATATATATATATATATATATATATATATATATATATATATATATATATATATATATATATATATTTATTTATATATATATATATATATATATATATATATATATATATATATATATGTATATATATATATATATATATTTATATATATACATATATATGATACATATAATATATACATATATATAAAAGATATATATATATATATATATATATATATATATATATATTTTTGGGCTCAAGCCATGTCGTCCTGATGGAAGTTCCTTAAAGGCAGCTTCCTAGGGTATATTACAACTACGGCGATATTCCCAGAGAATTTACCTTAAGGTACCCAGAAATCTAACTCCTGGAGCGAGTATCCCTAAAAGAGACCTTAGGGATATCGTAAATATCAGTGGACGTATTCTTGACACGCCTCATAGCAATCTATACCCCGAATAGAGTTAACACTTCGTAGGGGTCAAATGGCAAGAAAACGAAAACGAGAACGAAAAGGGGAGAGCCGTTCGTAAGGCCCTCTCTTCTCCCGTTTCGTAAGCGTGCCCTGCGCCGATTCTGGCGCCATCTGCATTCCTTTTTGCGTAGCTTTACAACTCGGTGTTTTTTCCTGTGTTTCTACCAAAATCTTGGATTTACTCTCATATTATGCTTTCTCCAACTTCTTCTGCTTCGGATAAGTTGAGTACTATTTCTTTTATGTATAAATGTAGGCTCTTGTTTAAAATTAAAGTATTTAAAAGAGTTATCTTTGATACAAGAGCTGTTGCCTGCTGGAGGCGTCATGGACGCTGTCGCTTGCTAGAATAGGATTTATTTGTTAGCAAGAGCGACGTTCCCAGCCCCCTGCGCTTTAATAATTAGCTGCTTAGCTTAATTAGGAATTCTGTTATGATGCGTTAGTAGTGTGCCTGGCGAAAGATTTGCCTAGGCTGACCAACACTAGTCTTCGTAGCCTAGTTGTTGGTCCTTGTACTTCCTGCATGATATTAGTCTTCCAAGTGTGATTTTAGATTGCTTAAAGCGTTAGGCAACGTTATACATATAAGCCCTTTTCGAGTAATTTCCAAGATAGTATTGGAGTGAGTTTCGGTGATTTAGGTAATCGATTCTCTTAGTGCCTAGGCTAGGTTGTCTTAGGTCTTTATAATATTATCTGTTTCCCCGTTTGCTCCCTTCTCTTCGGGGAAGGGGCAAACCCTTTCCCTCTAGTGGTTTGTTTGAATTAATTTTCAAATATAACTAGGCTGGAGTAGTACTGTACCTTCCTGCTCCAACTGAATTGGTTCAGAGGGGGACAGTACAGCAGTGTTTTAGTCTGAGTCCGTGTTGGTCTAGCGTGGGGCAGAGTCTCCCTTGCTGCCTGACACGGGCATAGGAGGTTTATCATCCTTGTTTCACCTTGGAAGGTTTCGGTAATTATGATCCCTTCGCTCGGTGACCCCTCAGACTTGTCCTCTTTGCTGTTCCGGGTTCGGGATATGTTCCCTTTCCGGAATAGCAATTCCTTCCTTGCCTTGGTTTTAGGGAGGCAGCCAGTAGTGCCGGCCTCCCTCCCTAGATCTCTCTGGCTGAGATGAGCTTTCTTAGTTTGGAGTGATCCTTAACCAAGGCAAGGTTGGACAGGACCCTCTGCCCTTCCCTTCTATTTTTCCGTTTCCTTTGTGTCAGTCGTCTCACATCCGTACCTAGCATAGGTTGGGATGGGGAGCTGACGTGGTCCCCTGTCGGCCGGCAGAGTGTGCCGGCCGGCAGAGGCCCTATCCTTTGAGTGCTGCCCGGTCCTTCCTTGGTCCCTCAACCGCTACCGTCTGTAGTTTCAGTAAGCAGTGGTTAGGAAGCTTGACTTAGTGTCTCCCCTTCCTCTCGGCACTCTTTCGGGTGTCGGGCGCGGAGGTACATAGCCTCTTAGCCCGGCACCCATTCTGTTGTCTTCTCTTGTGTTGTCCTTGCCATCTGCCGGCCTAGTGGCCGGCCGTCGGTAGGGGGGTGTTCCTTAGTTCTCTTGCTGTCGGTCGGCGGTGGTCTTATGTCTTTGCTGGCCGGTCTCCTTGCTCACCTGCCGGCCGCTTTGAGTGGCGGCCGGCAGCCGGGCGCTACCTGGGGTGGATGCCAGCCGGCAGGGTTACTCACCGCTGCCGGGCCGGCCTGCTACATCACTCGGTTGGCCGGCCACTAAGAGTGATGGCCGGCAGCTGGGTGCCAACCGGGTAGCTATGGACCGGCAACCACTACCGACCAGTTCAGGCATAGGAACTGGAGTTCTCCCCCGTCTGGGTGATCCTAAGTTGCATACTTGAGACCTACCTTTGGAAAAGGGGGTGGGGGTGCTGACCGGCAAGAGCCGGCCGGCACACCACCCTCATGTACTGTATCAGTTCTTCCCTGTTTAGTGTCTTCTACCAGGGGAAAACATGATATAGTAGGTTACAACACTGTCTTTTCTAACTTACTTGTGTTGCCTTGTGCAATCACTTGGTGTTGCCTTACAGGGATGAAAAGAGAACTCTTTTCATCTTTAGCCAGAATGGTAAAATCTTACCTTAGGTGTGAGCTACACCTACTTTCCCTCGGGAAATATGATCTTTGGTTATTCTAGCAAAGACTAACCATTTGATTTTAATGGCTGGTGGGCTTCCACAGGTGATTGTGGGGGATTCACAAGTATGTGTCTTTATGGTCTTGCACGACCCGTTGTTGTTGGCCTTACAGATAAAAAAGTGAGTTCTTTCTTGTCTACTATCCGGTATTTTAAAATCATTCCTTAGGGGGGGCTACACCTTCTTCCTTTGGAAATTTTCCATTGGTTAATCTGGCATAGATTAACTATACGATTTTATGATTTGGAAGGCTACAACAATTGGGTGTGCGGGAAATACAAGGATGTGTCTTTCCTTTCCTTTCCGTTTTGTTATGCTACTGTGCATATCCAGTGATACGTAGTTCACTTGATACTCATGGAAATTTCTTCTCTTTACAGGAGGACCATCCGTAGTTCGGATGTATTTCTGCAACGTCCGCAGTAGGGCTTCTGCGGACATGGTTCTGAAGGAGGCGTGTGGCATGCGCTGTCTCCACGGATGTTCTCCGGTATTGGGTTCCCCAGGTATGTTTCATATGCACTAACCTATCTATTGAGACTTTTTCTTTTCGCTTCGCTCAAAATCCGTTTTCGTCTCCCCTACAATGGTGGATTCAAGGGATATAGCTAGGGAGAAGCTTCGTACCTGGGTGAGGGGCTTTCAGAAGATTACCTCTGGACCTTATCTTCCAATTGAGAAGATGAGGGCTTTCTTTTCCTAGGGCATCAACTGTTACAGTGATTCCCCAACCTCAAGAGGAGGTCCCCCTTAATTCAGATCCCGTGGATGCTGAAGTCACGGTCGCCTTGCTTAGCATCCAGTTGGACGACAGGATGCCAGACGTGTCCGAACGTCTGGAGGAAGACCTCCTGGCAGAAGGCCAGGATGAAGTTCGAGCTCCGGACAAGGTAGCGGAAGAGGCCGAGAGAGGTCGGCTGCTCCGGTTCAGGTCCTTGAACCTGCTCCCTCAACATCATCTGCTCTCGCAGTAGAGCAGGCCCTCCCTCCATTGTTGGCTTGATCCAACAAAGGCAGAGGGAGAAGAATGGGAAGGCAGCTGCATTGTAACTGCAGGGGCACATCCGGACTGCTAGGTCCGGTGGAAGGAGGTACCAGCTTCAAAGGAAGAGACAGAGCCGAAGGAGGTCGTAGTGATAGACCATGCTAGGCTCATGCCTTGCTTTCTTCTTCGATGAAAGAGAGGGGCTTCATGAACTCAAAGGTAGCCGTATTTGAGTAAGAGGCTCCCTTCCTTTGTGTCCTCTCCTGCCACAGCCTTCCCCCTTTTTCGCTGAAAGGGTTTGCAGCGGTTTTGAAAACAGTCGAGGCTGGCAAGCCTTTCCCCTCCCTGGTGGAGTGTAAACCCTTGTTGCTGGCCTTTAGAAAGGAAGATTTAGTAAGCAAAACAAGGACTGGAAGGACGTCCATCTTACCTTCTCAGTCCAGATGTGGGAGGCGGATTTCGCTGGACGCCGGTTCGGCGAGATCATCCCTAAGCTGTTTGGCTTTCTTTTGCGGAGAAAACTCTAGACAAAAGAAAGACTGGCTGCCTCTTTGTCTCTTCAGTCCACGTTTGAGACGATGACAAGTGATCCCAAGGTCCATGAAACGTTCATGGTTGTGATCAAGACTCATCTGGCCACTGTGACGAAGGATCTCTACAGCTCCGTCAGGGCGAAGAGAACCTGTAGGGAATTCGTGTTCGCCCGGGCTACGATGAGGCACGAGCCAAGGAAACTAATCTCCTCCAACAGTTGGGACAAAGATCTTTCCCTAGTGAGTCGGTCAAAAAGGTTGATAGGGCCGCCACGGACGATAGAAATCTTCTCCAGGAGTGGGGCCTGTCTACCAAGAGAAATTCTTCCCCGGATGGGGTCCCCCAACCTTGGAGGAAGACTAAAAGGATTAGGATACTTTCTCGGCCAGCTAAGTCAAGTAGACATCAGCAGCAACGGCATTTGCTGATGCCCTCAGTGCCCCAGATGGTGGCAAAAACCCCGACCACACTTCAGTGGGTTCCCCAATTCGTGTCGACACAGTCTCCGGCATTCAACCCATCGTTCGAAGGTCAGTCAACTGCCTGTCGAACAAGCCTAGAGGAGCAGCCAGAATTTCGTCTAGGCGCCCCTCAAGGAGAAGGGGTTTCATGGGTGGTCGCGGTCAGAGAGGCAAGACCTCAGGACAACAGTCCGAGCGAGATGATATTGGTAGAAGGGAGTCTCCAACGCTTTTGGGATCGGTGGACCTTCGATCCCTGGGTCCACAGCCTACTCAAGAAGGGACTGGGCTGGAGCTGGTACAGCACTCCATCCCCATACCCTCGGCGTTTTTCCGATACTCCACCCCCGTTCTGGAGGAGTTCATTCATGAACTGTTAGAGGAAAAGTGATCCGAAGGGTAAAGTCCATCTAATTCCAAGGGAGGCTGTTTTTGTGTTCCCAAGAAAGACTCGGAAAACTCGGAGTCATTCTGGACTTGTCGCCACTTAACAAGTTCATAGCGAACTACAGGTTCAAGATGCTAACAATACAACACATAAGGACCTTACTGCCCAAGAGGGCATTTACCGCCTCCATAGTTTTGTCAGACGCCTATCGGCACGTTCCAATCTATTGTCGATTCCCCTCCTACCTAAGGTTAAGGCTACAACGAAGACTATACGTCTTCAAAGCCATGCCTCTCGGGCTTAAAATAGCCCCAAGGATTTTCACGATGCTTGCGAACGTAGTTCTCAGTCAATTACGCCTAAAGGGAATTCAGGTAGTAGCCTACCTGGATTTTTGGCTGGTGTGGGCAGCACCCAGGACAGAATGCTTGCAAGCTTCCCTGTATGTGATCCATTTCCTAGATTATCTAGGCTTCAAGATCAACAGGAAAAGTCTCAACTTCCTCCATCTCTAAGTTCCGGTGGGTGTGAATCCATGGGGACCTAATGTCACACCGTTTTCTCCGTCATGGCGGAGAAAAGAAAGGAGATAGCTGGTTCTGTCAAGAGACTTCTAGATTCCGTATGGATATCAGATGCGAACTGGAGAGTGTACTGGGGTCTCTCCAGTTTACTTCGGTGACAGACCCGGTGCTAAGAGCACAGCTAAAGGATGCAACTGGAGATTGGAGTAGTTATGCATCAGATGCGCGAAGAGATCTGAGAAGACCAGTTCCGCTTCGTCGAAATACTCTTCTCAGGCCTTGGTCCCAAGCCAGACTCCTTAGGAAGTCGGTTCTTATTCTTCCACCTCCCCCGTCGGTGACGAGTCACTCAGACGCCTCGAAGGAGGGATGGGGAGTTCACTCTCATCAGAAAAAGGCCCAAGGGTCTTGGTCCAGTCTATTCAAGACCTCTCACAGTCATTTTCGAGAGACTATGACAGTCCTTCTTTCCTAAAAGAAAGTCTCCCCACATCGCTCGATCCACATTAGGTTGGTGCTGGACAGCGGGGGAGTTGTGAGATGCTTGAATCGACAAGGATCAAGGTCGCCACCTCTCAACCAGGTGATGTTGGCCATCTTCCGATTTGGGGGAAGAAGAAATGGTACCTGTCAGCAGTTCACCTTTAAGGAGTCCGCAATGTGACAGCGGACGCTCTATCCAGGTTCACACCGATAGAGTCGGAATGGTTCCTAGACTCAGGACCATTCTCCTTCATTCTGAGTCAAGTCCCAGAACTGCGGCTAGACCTCTTTGCGACGAAAGACAACAAGAAGTTGCCCCTGTATGTGTCCCCGTACGAGGACCCCTTGGCGGAAGCAGTGGACGCGATGTCCCTCGACTGGAACAGATGGTTCAGGATTTATCTGTTCCCCCTTACAACCTTCTGTTGAGGGTCCTCAACAAACTGAGATCATTTAAGGGAGTAGCGGCAGTAGTGGCCCACAAGTGGCCGAACAGTGTGGGGTTCCCTCTGGCATTGGAACTTCGATTGGAGTTTCGACCGCTACCAGATCCAGTTCTGACCCAGTGAGTCCAGAAGTCAATTGTCTGCGCTTCATCACAGAAAACCCGGACCCAGCAGCTCATGATTTCTTTAACAAGTAAGAAAGTGTTTCGGGATTTCGAAAGCCAGCATGGACTTCCTAGAGGATTATAAGTGCAAACCTTTTATAAGGCAATATGAGTCATCTTGGAGAGAATGGGTAGCCCTTGTCAGACGAAGATTCCGCAGGAGATCACGACGGACTTCTGCTTGTCTTTCTTCATCCATCTCCATGGCTATGGATCGGTAACTAACACGATTTTATCATGTAGGCCTGCTTTGACAAGACCCATTCTATATGCCTTCCAGGTCGACCTCGCTAACGAGATCTTTTATAAAAGTTCCGAAAGTCTGCGCTAGGCTCAGACCTTTAGCACCTCCAAAGCCCAATTCATGGTCTTTAGAAAAGTTCTTCATGTTGCTTCGCTATTGAACAATAAGGAGTGTGCATTAAAGGATTTGACCCATAAGTTATCCTCCTTTTTGCACTCGCGTCCGGGGCCAGGGTTAGTGAGATCATACCCCTTCTCGAGAGAGGAAGGTCATGTTCAGTTCCTGGATGGGTGAACTGAACCTATTTCCGGATCCTACGTTTCTCACCAAGACCGAGTTACCCACCATCAGGTGGGGTCCCTGAAGAATCTGCCCTCTGAAAGAAGATGCATCTCTATGTCCAGTAGAATGCCTAAAGGTCTATCTTCGTAGAACTTCAGACTTCAAGGATGGCCATCTGGCCAGGGGAGAAACGTCAGGCTCAAAATTTATTACTGAAACAACTCAGGGCGAAAATCACATATCTTATTCGCAGAGCGGATCCTGACTCTTCACCCGCAGGTCATGATCCGAGGAAAGTTGCTTCATCCTTAAACTTCTTTAGTTGTAGGGATTTTGGACATCTTCGTTCGTACACTGGCTGGAAGTCTTCCAGAGTGTTCTTTCGTCACTATGCGAAGCAAGTGCAGCAACTAAGAGGTTCTGTGGTGGCAGTGGGTTGCCTCGTTAACCCTGCTGTTTAACTCTGCGAGGAACAGTAGCTTAATTGGGACAATTAATTCCAGGGTGAGTATGTAGTCACATGTTGTACTACAAACTATGTGAGGGTACTGGGTGACCCATGTTGACTGTTCCACTTTCAAAGGTGAACCCAGCATAAGTGCAAACATGCGTGCCGAGCGTTTCTAACGCTAATGTGACTGATTAGTAAAACAGACTTTTGACTTTGATACTTTGGTATCTTAAAAGTGGCTCCAATGTTTTTTCTTTCAGACAAACAAGTTTCTGTTTACTATCATACTTATGCTTAAAGTTTTAGTTATCCTCCTCTTATATATAGATATATATATATATATATATATATATATGAGTGTGGTTAACCTGTTTGTTTATTGTCTGTCAATAAACTGGTTCTTAAGAAACCTTGCGTCTCCTTCACCTGTGAGCATTCATTCTATGTATATTTACCCGGGGATAATTCTAATAGAATGTTCCCTTATGCAAGCTAATATTGCATTGGTTTATGCTTCCCCTTAGCTGGAGGACTCCATCCCATAAAGGGATGGTGACGGATTTACGAGTTTCCTCCTAAGCGGATATGAACCTTTGTCCATACGTGTTTTGAGCGGAGGACTGGTCGATATTTCATATTGACACAGTGATTCTTTTCGAACTTCGCTTTACCCAGTATGGGGTGAGACCACTATACTTGCTTACCTGGGGTTCATACTTAGATATATGTACTCTTCGAGACTTTCCCAGAATCTAGTAAGACTCTTCCCTGTTGGGGGCAGGAAGCTCTATCATGGTTTATGATTAGTTGAAAAGATGTATGACGGTAACATCTTGGGTCTCTAGGTCGCGTCGACTGGGGGAAATACTTCTGAGGAGTACGGTACATTTGAGAATCCACAGATACAGTAATGCTCTGGTATACTTCCATCAGGACGACATGGCTTGAGCCCAAAAAACGGATTTTGAGCGAAGCGAAAAATCTATTTTTGGGTAAGATGGCCATGTCGTCCTGATGGACCCGCCCTTCCCTTTCAATGAAAGGGCCGTAGGACCCCTCCCTACATACAGTATCTGTAGCACCTCGTGTTTCGCTACAAGGAATGCAGATGGCGCCAGAATCGGCGCAGGGCACGCTTACGAAATGGGAGAAGAGAGGGCCTTACGAACGGCTCTCCCCTTTTCGTTCTCGTTTTCGTTTTCTTGCCATTTGACCCCTACGAAGTGTTAACTCTATTCGGGGTATAGATTGCTATGAGGCGTGTCAAGAATACGTCCACTGATATTTACGATATCCCTAAGGTCTCTTTTAGGGATACTCGCTCCAGGAGTTAGAATTCTGGGTACTTTAAGGTAAATTCTCTGGGAATATCGCCGTAGTTGTAATATACCCTAGGAAGCTGCCTTTAAGGAACTTCCATCAGGACGACATGGCCATCTTACCCAAAAATAGATTTTTCGCTTCGCTCAAAATCCGTTATATATATATATATATAAATATATATATATGCATACAGATACATATATATATACAGTATATATATATATATATATATACACACACATATATATATATATATATATATACATATATATATATATATATATATTTTTGGGCTCAAGCCATGTCGTCCTGATGGAAGTTCCTATAGGGTAGCTTCCTAGGGTATATTACAACTACGGCGATATTCCCAGAGAATTTACCTTAAGGTACCAGAATTCTAACTCCTGGAGCGAGTATCCCTCGTGAAAGGGATATCGCGACATATCAGAGGACGTATTCTAGACACGTCACATGGATATCTACGACCTGAACAGAGATTTCGTCTCGTAGGAGGGAGATTGACGAGATACGAATTCGGGAAAGAAAAAGGGGAGCCGCTCCCAAGGCTTCCCTATCCCCCGATTCGTATGCGTGCCTGGCGCCAATCCTGGCGCCATCTGTATTCCTTTTTGCGTAGCTTAACAACTCGGTGTTTTTTCCTGTTTTTCTCGCAAATCTTGGATTTATTCAGCTTTTCATGGCTTCTCCGTCTTCGTTGGCCTCGGATAAGTTGAGTATAGTGTCTGTTATGTATAAATGTAGGCTCTTGGTAAAATTTTGAGTGATTAATAGGATTAATCTTTGATACGAGAGTCCGTAGCCTACCAGAGGTGTCCTGGACACTGTCACTCGCTAGGTATAAATTAGTTAGTCAGAGTGACATTCCTGGTTGTTTTGCTTAATAAATTTTAGCTATTTCTGCTTTACATAGGATTTCCTTTCGTGCTTAGTATTATTTGGCAAAGTATTCGCCATTCTGGCCTACGCTAGGCCATGTAGCCTAGTCGTTTGGTCCTAGTACTTAATGCATGATTTTGGTTTTTCCGAGTGTAATCAAAATTTTATTGAAGCTTTAGGCTATATTTTATACATTTTAGACTGTGTGGAATATTTCCAAGATTGTATACGTGAGAGTTTCGGTGAATTAGGTAATCGATTCTCTTGGTGCATAGGCTAATTGCTTATGGAGCCTTAGTATACTTTATCATACTCCCCGGTTGCTTTCTTTTCTTCGGAGAAGGTATGCAATCCATTTCCCTCTGTTTAAGCCTTGGGCTTATCCCTAAGTGGTTTTTTCCGAATTCATTTTCGATAAAACTATACTAGGGTGTTACTGTACCTTCCTGTTCCAGCAAAGTCTGGTTCAAAGAGGGACAGAACAACAGAGTTTTTAGTCTGAGTCCGTGTTGTCTGGCTTGGGGCAGAGTCCCCCTCGCTGACCTAACACTTACAAAGGGAGCTTAGCTCCCTTAGGTCACTACAGAAGGTTTCTGTAAGTTATGATTCCTTCTTTTGTGATCGACCAGACTAAGTCCTGTTGCTGTTCTCGGGGGAGGATAAATTCTTCCCTTGGGAGTAGCAACGCCTTCCTTGCTTTGGTGCTCTGGAAGCTGGCAAGTATTGCTGGCCCTTTCCCTTAGATCTCCCTTAGGCTAAGACAAAGTTCTTGGCTGCGGGTGATCTGTCACTAAAGCAAGGTTGGCAGGACCCTCTTGTCCCTTCCCCCTCTATCTCCGTAATGGCCTAGCCATTACTGTACTGTACCTTGCCGGCCGGCAGAGCTGGCCGGCAGGGGTATTACTGTACTGTACGTCATTCTACTTCTGGACCTAGTATAGGTTGGGATGTGGAATTGACTAAGCCCATTGCCGGCCGGCAGAGATGCCGGCCGGCAAGGGGTCTTATGTTTTCGAGTGCTGCCCGGACCTCTCTTGGTCCCTCATCCATGCCTGCCGGCAGAGCCGGACGGCATTGGTCAAGGAAGCCTGAATTAAGTTTCTCCCCTTCCTTATATGCACTCATTCGGTTGCCGGGCTTGGGGGGTTGTGTACACTCTTATCCGGCATCCATTCTATTTTCTTCTAGTGCTGTACCTGTCCCGGCTGTCGGCCTATGAGGCCGGCAGCTGGGCAGGTGTAGTATTCTGGTTCTTTTGCTGCCGGCTGGCATCGGTCTTGTACCTTTGCCGGCCGGCTTATGTCAGTCCTTGTCTGCCGGTCACCAAGAGTGTGGCCGGCAGCTGGGTACTACCTTGTGTAGTTGCTGGCGGCAGTCATTGCCGGCCAACACTGGCTGTTGCCGGCCGGCAGCTGCTGCCGCCGGCACAGGCATTTGAACCAGAGTGCTGCCGCCCAATAGCTGTTAAGTAGTATACTTTAAAGCTAGTTGTGGTGTGTGCCGGCCGGCAAAGGCAGGCCGGCACACATCCTCCTATACTGTACTAGTATTCTTCTGTATAGCATATACAGTAAGAAGAAAACTATAGTAAAGGTTTAGGTACAGCACTGTATCTTCTAACACTATTGTGTTTTCTTGCACAGCCCTTTGCTGTTGCCCTCAGATAGGAAGCAGAGTTCTTCCCTGTCTATTATCCAGGATTTTAAAATCATTGCCTAGGTGTGAGCTCCACCTGTTTCCTCTGGAAACCTTACATTGGTTACTCTAGTAGAGATAAACCATTTTGATTTTATTTTCTGGAAGGCTGCAACAATGGGTTGTGACGGAACCACAAGTGTGTGTCTTTCCTTTATGAATTGTTATGCTATACTATGCATATCCAGTGATACATAGTTCACTTGATACTCATGGAAATTTCTTCTCTTTACAGGAGGACCCTCCGAAGTGCGGAAATGTTTTCTGCAATGTCCGCAGCAAGAACCTCTGCGGACATGAGTGTTGTAGGAGACACGCAGCATGCGCTGTCTCCAAGGATGATCTCCAGTATTGGGACCCTCAGGTATGTACTGTATGTACTAACCTGATTACTGAGGCTTTTGATTCCCCTAGAACGGCGGAATCAAGGGATATAGCTAGGGAAAAGCTTCGTACTTGGGTAAGGGGCTTCAAGAAGAACACCTCTGGCCCTTATCTTCCAAGTGAGAAGATGAGGGCGTATCTTTTTCCCCAGGCATCAGCTGAGGCAGTGATTCCCCAGCCTCAAGAGGAGATCCCTCAAGATCAAGTCCAGGTGGACGAGGAAGTCGCAGATGCGATGCAAGACATCCAGTTGTGTGACAGGATGTCTGACCTGGACGAACGTTTGGAAGAAGACCTCCTGGCAGAAGGTCAGGATCAAGTTCAAACCCCGGATGTCGTAGAGGATGAGGTCGACGAGGTGTCGGCTACTCCGGTTCAGATGCCGGAGCCTATCCCCTCAACATCGGCTGGTCTCCCAGTAGAACTGGGACAGGCCCTCTCTTCGATTGTTGGAATGATCCAACAAATGCAGAAGGAGAATCAGGAGAAGGCGGCTGCAATGGAACTGCGTATGCAGTCCCTAGCAGAATCACATGGGCCCCAGAAAAGGCTCAATGTGAAAGACCTTCCCATATGCTCAGATGCTAACCCATGGAGGTATGCTGAGCACATGCCGATGACGACTGGTAAGATCGTCATCTCGGATAAGCTGGGTTCAGTTCCCCTAGAGGAGGTAGAATTCTGGCCCAGCAAGGCATCATATCCGGACTGCTATGTCCGGCTGAGAAAAGAACCAGCTTCAAGGGAGGAGACAGAGCCGAAGGAGGTCATTATTATGGACCACGCTAAGGCTCAAGCCCTACTTTCATCCTCGATGAAAGAGAGGGGCTTCTCGAATTCGAAGGTAGCTGCATTGAGCAAGAAGCTCCCTTCTTTTGTGTCCTCTCCTGATAGAGCCTTCCCCTTTTTACAAAAAGGGTGTGCGGCTGTCCTAAAGGCAGTCGAGGCCGGCAAGCCTTGCCCCTCCCTGGAGGAGTGTAAACCCTTGTCGCTGGCTCTGCCTATGGACCACAAAGACTGGAAGGATGTCCATCTGACATTCTCAGTGGGAAAGTTGGAGGCTGATATTGCCGGACGGCAATTCGGCGAGGACCTCCCCAAGCTGCCCGAATCTCTTTTACGAAGAGAGTTCGAGACCAAAGAAAGACTGGCTGCCTCAATGTCTCATCAGACCACTCTTGAGACAATGGCAAGTGACCCTAAGGTCCATGAAATGTTCATGGTAGTGGCTAAGTCTCACCTAGCCACAGTGACGAAGGACCTTTATGGCTTCATCAAGGCAAGGAGAGCTTGCAGGGAGGTCGTGTTCACCGGGGCTTCGGTGAGACACGAACCAAGGAAATTAATCTCCTCCAACATTTGGGGAAAAGACCTTTTCCCTACCGATGTGGTCAAAGAGGTTGTTGATAAGGCCGCCGTGGAGAATAGAAACCTTCTCCAGAAGTGGGGCCTGGCTATCAAAAGAAAATCTTCCCCGGATGAGGGTCCTCAACCAAAGAGGAAGAATATGAGGACTAGGCTACCATCTCGGCCAGCCAAGCCTTATAGACAGCAACAGCAACTGCAATTGCCTTTGCCTCCAGTGCCCCAGATGGTGGCACAAACCCCGACTGCCTTTCAGTGGGTACCCCAGGTTGTGCCAGGTCAGTCAACCACATTCGCCCCAACGTTCGAAGGACAGTCTTCTTCCTTTCGTGCAAAACCTAGAGGAGCAGCCAGAGGCTCGTCTAGGCGCCCCTCAAGGGGAAGGGGATTCAGAGGTGGTCGTGGTCAGGGAGGCAAGACCTCAGGACGGCAGTCCAAGTGAAATGATACCGGTAGGAGGGAGACTGATGAAATTTTGGGATCGCTGGACCTTCGATCCCTGGGCCCAAAGCCTACTCAAGAATGGACTGGGTTGGAGCTGGTACAGCACTCCACCGCCATGCCTTCGGTTTTTCCAACACTCCACCCCCGTTTTGGAGGAGTACGTTCAAGAACTGTTGGATAAAAATGTGATCCGAAAGGTAAGTCCATCAAATACCAAGGGGAGGCGTTTTGTGTGTTCCTCAATGAAAGACGTCGGAAAAGCTCAGAGTCATTCTGTACTTGTCACCGCTCAACAAGTTCATAGTGAATTGCAAATTCAAGATGCTAACACTGCAACACATAAGGACCTTACTGCCCAAGAGGGCATACTCAGTCTCTATAGACTTGTCAGACGCCTATTGGCACATTCCAATCAGCCGTCGACTCTCCCCCTACCTAGAGTTCAGGCTACAAACGGAAACTGTACGCCTTCAGAGCCATGCCATTCGGGCTAAACATAGCCCCAAGGATTTTCACGAAGCTTGCGAGCGCAGCTCTCAAACAATTACGCCTAAAGGGAATTCAGGTAGTAGCCTACCTGGACGACTGGCTGGTGTGGGCAGCATCCGAGACCGAATGCTTGCAAGCTTCCAGTCAGGTGATCCAGTGCCTAGAGTACCTAGGCTTCAAGATCAACAAGAAAAAGTCTCGACTTTCTCCATCCCAAAAGTTCCAGTGGCTGGGAATCCACTGGGACCTTTTGTCACACAGTTTCTCCATCCCGACGAAGAAAAGGAAGGAGATAGCGGGCTCTGTCAAGAGACTTCTAGATTCCAAAAGGATATCAAGACGCGAACAGGAGAGGGTACTAGGCTCTCTCCAGTTTGCTTCAGTGACAGACCCAGTGCTAAGAGCACAGCTAAAGGATGCAACCGGAGTTTGGAGAAGGTATGCATCAAACGCGCGAAGAGACCTGAGAAGACCAGTGCCGCCTCGCCTACGTACTCTTCTCAGACCTTGGTCCCAAGCCAGACATCTAAAGAAGTCGGTTCTTCTTCAGCCACCTCCCCCGTCGATGACGATTCACTCAGACGCCTCAAAGGAGGGATGGGGAGGTCACTCTCATCGGAAAAAAGTCCAGGGGACTTGGTCCAAGCTATTCAGGACCTTTCATATAAACTTTCTAGAAGCTATGGCAGTGCTCCTTACCTTAAAGAAAGTCTCCCCGCGTCACTCGATCCACATAAATTGGTGACGGACAGCGAGGTGGTTGTGAGATGCTTGAATCGACAAGGGTCGAGGTCACCACCTCTCAACCAAGTGATGTTAGCCATTTTCCGATTGGCGGAAAAGAAGAAGTGGTACCTGTCGGCAGTTCACCTTCAAGGAGTCCGCAATGTGACAGCGGACGCTCTATCCAGGTTCACACCGATAGAGTCGGAATGGTCCTTAGACGCAGGATCATTTTCCTTCATTCTGAATCAAGTCCCAGAACTGCAAATAGACCTCTTTGCGACGAAAGACAACAAGAAGTTGCCCCTGTACGTGTCCCCGTACGAGGACCCCTTAGCGGAAGCAGTGGACGCAATGTCCCTCGACTGGAACAGATGGTCCAGGATTTATCTGTTCCCTCCTCACAACCTTCTGTTGAGGGTCCTCAACAAACTGAGATCCTTCAAGGGGGTAGCGGCAATAGTGGCCCACAAGTGGGCGAACAGTATGTGGTTCCCCCTTGGCGTTGGAACTACAGATGAAGTTCGTGCCGCTACCACATCCAGTTCTGACCCAGCGAGTCCAGAAGTCGACTGTCTGCGCTTCATTACAGAAAACCCAGACCCTGCAGCTCATGATTTTCTCGCCCTAGCGGTGAGAAAGCGTTTCGGGATTTCGAAAGCCAGCATAGACTTCCTAGAGGAATACAAGTGCAAATCGACTAGAAGGCAATATGAGTCATCTTGGAGAAAATGGGTGGCCTTTGTAAAGGCAAAGAATCCGCAGGAGATCTCAACAGACTTCTGCTTATCTTTCTTCATCCACCTCCATGGCCAAGGGTTGGCAGCTAACACAATTTCAGTGTGTAAATCTGCTTTGATGAGACCCATTTTATTTGCCTTCCAGATCGACCTAGGTAACGAGATCTTTAATAAAGTTCCGAAGCCTGCGCTAGGCTCAGACCTTCAGCACCTCCAAAGCCCATCTCATGGTCTTTAGACAAAGTTCTTCATTTCGCCTCCCTGTTGAGCAATGAAGAATGTGCGTTAAAGGATTTGACGCAAAAAGTTATTTTCCTATTTGCACTCGCGTCCGGGGCCAGGGTTAGTGAGATCGTAGCCCTCTCGAGAGAGGCAGGTCGTGTTCAGTTCCTGGATGGGGGGGAACTGAACCTGTTTCCGGATCCTACGTTTCTCGCCAAGAATGAGTTACCCACCAACAGGTGGGGTCCCTGGAGAATCTGCCCTCTGAAAGAAGATGCATCTCTATGTCCAGTAGAATGCCTAAAGGTCTATCTTCGTAGAACTTCAGACTTCAAGGGTGGTCAACTATTCAGGGGAGAAACATCAGGCTCTAATTTATCTCTGAATCAACTCAGAGCGAAAATCACATATTTTATTCGCAGAGCGGATCCTGACAGTACACCCGCAGTCACGATCCGAGGAAAGTTGCCTCATCCCTAAATTTCTTTAATTGTATGGATTTTGAACATCTCCGTTCATACACGGGCTGGAAGTCTTCCAGGGTGTTCTTTCGCCACTATGCGAAGCAAGTAGAGGAACTTAAGAGATCTGTGGTAGCAGTGGGTCGTGTAGTTAACCCTACTGTTTAACTCTGCGAGGAACAGTGGTCTTAATTGGGACGATTAAGTCCAGGGTGAGTGTGTAGGTACATACTGTACTACAAACTAAATGAGGGTACCAAGTGCCCATATAGACTGTTCCTTCTTTCAAAGGTGAACCTAGCATAAGTACAGACATGTGTGCCAAGCGTTTCTAACGCTAATGTGATTGATTTGTAATACAGACTTTTTATGACTTGATACCTTGGTATCTTATTAAAGTGGTGTTTATGGTTTTTCTTTCAGATAAACAAGTTCTGTTTACTATCATACTTATGCTTGAAGTTTTGGGTTACCCTCTTTTATATAAATATATATATTTGTTGTTAACCTGTCTGTTTATTATCTGTCAATAAACTTGTTCTTGAGAAACCTTGCGTCTCTTTCACCTGTGTCAATTTATTGGTATAATTGAGCATTTTAATTCTATGTATCTTATCTGGGATAATTCTGATAGAATTGTTCTGTTATGCAAGCTATGTTGCATTGGTTTATGTAGTCCCCCTAATGGGAGGACTCCGTCCCATAATGGGACGAGGGGCGGTTTTATTAGTTTCTTCCTATGCGGATATAAACCTTTGTCCAATACAAGTATTGTGCGGATTACTGGTCAATATATTGACGCAGTGGTTCTATACAAACTATGCTTTACTTAATATAGGGCGAGATCACTATATTAGCTTGCCTGGTATTCATACATAGATATATGTACTCTTCGAGACTTTCCAGAGTCTAGTAGGACTCTTCCCTGTAGAGAGCAGGAAGCTCTAACATAGTTTATAGTTAGTTGAAAAGATGTATAACGGGTAACATCTTAGGTCTCTAGGTCTAGTCGACCGGGAATAAATACCTCCGGGGAGTACGGCACGTTCTGAGAATCCACAGATACAGTAATGCTCTGGTACACTTCCATCAGGACGACATGGCTTGAGCCCAAAAAACGGATTTTGAGCGAAGCGAAAAATCTATTTTTGGGTGAGATAGCCATGTCGTCCTGATGGACCTTCCCTTGCCTTTCTAAGAAAGGGCTGTAGGACCCCTCCCTACATACAGTATCTGTAGCACCTCGTGTACGCTACAAGGAATACAGATGGCGCCAGGATTGGCGCCAGGCACGCATACGAATCGGGGGATAGGGAAGCCTTGGGAGCGGCTCCCCTTTTTCTTTCCCGAATTCGTATCTCGTCAATCTCCCTCCTACGAGACGAAATCTCTGTTCAGGTCGTAGATTGCCATGTGACGTGTCTAGAATACGTCCTCTGATATGTCGCGATATCCCTTTCACGAGGGATACTCGCTCCAGGAGTTAGAATTCTGGTACCTTAAGGTAAATTCTCTGGAATATCGCCGTAGTTGTAATATACCCTAGGAAGCTACCCTATAGGAACTTCCATCAGGACGACATGGCTATCTCACCCAAAAATAGATTTTTCGCTTCGCTCAAAATCCGTTTATATATATATATATATATATATATATATACATATATATATATATATATATATATATATATGTATATATATATATATATATATATATATATCTATATATAAATATATATATAGAGAGAGATAGATAGATAGATAGATAGATAGATAGATAAATATACATATATATATATATATATATATATATATATATATATAAATATATATATAGAGAGATAGATAGATAGATAGATAGATAGATAGATATACATATATATATATATATATATATGCTATATAAATATAGTATATATGTATATGTATAAATATATATATATATATATATATATACATATATATATAAATATATATATATATATATATATATGAATGTTTATATATATATATATATATATATATATTTATATATATATATTTATATATATATATATATATATATATATATATAATTACATACATACATATATTTACATATATACATATATAGATATATTTATACAGTACATTCACACACTCATATATATATATATATATATATATATATATATACAAAGTAATTGTTGCAAAGGTGTCCATTAGACAAAAGTCTTTATATGCACTTTGTAAGCAGGCTTTCCTTAATACTTGAGAATCATTATATGGACATATGATATAATAATCTATAACATCTAAATGGAAATTCTTAGATAGAAAGTAGGACTCATCTGCTTGACCTCTATAAAATGCCTTGGTCAAATGATATATGGAGTCTGGTAGATAAAAGAAATTATAGAAAAAAAACATCTACAAATAGAAACTACTCAGATCTGGAAGTCAGCAGAATCTTTTCTTTTGAAATGGAAGTTTAGGACGAGATAACAAGAAAAAAAAGTTTGAGTCTTTGAATCATCACATGGTAGAATGGTTAGCCAAGATTTCATTCTTTGTAAATGGGAGATGAAGTAGTTATGTAAAAAATGTTAAATATCTCAGAATTATCTTTAAGAAAATATGATTTACCGGCAATACCTTTATTTTCGGCATAATAAAATATTGAAAATACTGAGAGAGAGAGAGAGAGAGAGAGAGAGAGAGAGAGAGAGAGAGAGGAGAGAGAGAGAGAGAGAAAAATATATAGATCAGTAAGAAAAATATGTATAATTGAAAAGGTAAATAAGGAAGATACGTATCATTGAGAGAGAGAGAGAGAGAGAGAGAGAGAGAGAGAGAGAGAGAGAGAGAGATTTATCATTGTAAAAAGGAAGCGTTTAGGTCAATAAGGAAGATACGTATCATTGAGAGAGAGAGAGAGAGAGGAGAGAGAGAGAGAGAGAGAGAGAGATGTATCATTGTAAAAAAGGAAAGCGTTTAGGTCAATAAGGAAGATAGGTATCATTGAGAGAGAGAGAGAGAGAGAGAGAGAGAGAGAGAGAGAGAGAGAGAGAGAGAGGTATCATTGTAAAAAGGAAAGCGTTTAGGTCAATAAGGTAAGATAGGTATCATTGAGAGAGAGAGAGAGAGAGAGAGAGAGAGAGAGAGAGAGAGAGAGTATATTTCAGTAAGGAAGATAGGTATCAGTCATTCATATATGTTTATTTGTTCGTTATATTGCATTTGAAAGTGATTGTTTCAATACTGCACTGCAGTCAAGAAGCTTTAGCCCAGCTGTGTCCGATTGTGGAATGATCTTTCTTATCTGAGGTTGAATCGGGGAAACTTGAGAACTTTCTGCAAATGCTTTTATGTTGAAGAAGATAACCAAAGTCTGATTTTATATTTAATATTGGTTTTAACGTTGTTGCTGACCTTAGAATAATTTACATTTTTATTCAATACTTCTTATATATATTTATTTTTTTATTTACTTATTTCCTTTCCTCTCTGAGCTACTCTGATAGAACTTGTAGCATCTAAAATTCCCATCCAAGGTTATAGCATAGCTTTGAACGATA
>NC_090735.1:40151839-40159339 GCF_036898095.1 Palaemon carinicauda | reverse complement strand
AGAGAGAGAGAGAGAGAGATTAATCTTTTTTGTTCGAATTATATCCATATGGACTCTTCTATGCTACCGTCATGTGATGCAGGTCAACTGACTAACACACGGTACTTATGAGACTTCAAACGATGTATCAATATTTATTTTTTAAAACTTTCCTTAGTAAAAAAAGATCATCAATAGATCAGTCAACACACAGACACAGACACACACACACACACACACACACACATATATATATATATATATATATATATATATATATATATATATATATATATATATATATATATATATATATACATATATATATATAACGGATTTTGAGCGAAGCGAAAAATCTATTTTTGGGTGAGATGGCCATGTCGTCCTGATGGAAGTTCCTATAGGGTAGCTTCCTAGGGTATATTACAACTACGGCGATATTCCCAGAGAATTTACCTTAAGGTACCAGAATTCTAACTCCTGGAGCGAGTATCCCTCGTGAAAGGGATATCGCGACATATCAGAGGACGTATTCTAGACACGTCACATGGCAATCTACGACCTGAACAGAGATTTCGTCTCGTAGGAGGGAGATTGACGAGATACGAATTCGGGAAAGAAAAAGGGGAGCCGCTCCCAAGGCTTCCCTATTCCCCGATTCGTATGCGTGCCTGGCGCCAATCCTGGCGCCATCTGTATTCCTTGTAGCGTACACGAGGTGCTACAGATACTGTATGTAGGGAGGGGTCCTACAGCCCTTTCTTAGAAAGGCAAGGGCGGGTCCATCAGGACGACATGGCCATCTCACCCAAAAATAGATTTTTCGCTTCGCTCAAAATCCGTTTTTTGGGCTCAAGCCATGTCGTCCTGATGGAAGTGTACCAGAGCATTACTGTATCTGTGGATTCTCAGAACGTGCCGTACTCCCCGGAGGTAATTTTTTCCCGGTCGACTAGACCTAGAGACCTAAGATGTTACCGTTATACATCTTTTCAACTAACTATAAACTATGTTAGAGCTTCCTGCCCCCTACAGGGAAGAGTCCTACTAGACTCTGGAAAAGTCTCGAAGAGTACATATATCTATGTACGAATACCAGGCAAGCTAATATAGTGGTCTCGCCCTATATTAAGTAAAGCATAGTTTGTAAAGGACCACTGCGTCAATATGAAATATCGACCAGTTTTCCGCACAATACTTGTATTGGACAAAGGTTTTATATCCGCATAGGAGGAAAACCAATGCAACATAGCTTGCATAAAGGAACAATTCTATTAGAATTATCCCAGATAAGGTACATAGAATGAATGCTCAATTATACCAGTAAATTGACACAGGTGAAGGAGACGCAAGGTTCTCAAGAACCAGATTATTGACAGGCAATAAATAGACAGGTTAACCACAATTATATATATATATATATATATATATATATATATATATATATATATATATATATATATATATATATATAAGAAGAGGATAACCCAAAACTTTAAGCATAAGTATGATAGTAAACAGGGCTTGTTTGTCTGAAAGAAAAACATTAGATGCCACTTTTAAGATACCGAGGTATCAAAGTCATAAAAGCCTGTATTACAAATCAATGACATTAGCGTTAGAAACGCTTGGCACACATGTCTGCTCTTATGCTAGGTTCACCTTCGGAAATGGAACAGTCTGGATGGGCAACACAGTGCCCTCACTTAGTTTGTAGTACAGTATGTAACTACACACTCACCCTGGAATTAATCGTCCCAATTAAGACCACTGTTCCTCGCAGAGTTAAACAGTAGGGTTAACACCGCGACCCACTGCTACCACAGATCTCTTTTAGTTCCTCTACTTGCTTCGCATAGTGGCGAAAGAACACTCTGGAAGACTTCCAGCCAGTGTATGAACGGAGATGTTCAAAATCCATGCAATTAAAGAAATTTAAGAATGAGGCAACTTTCCTCGGATCGTGACCTGCGGGTGTATTGTCAGGATCCGCTCTGCGAATAAAATATGTGATTTTCGCTCTGAGTTGATTCAGAGATAAATTTGAGCCTGATGTTTCTCCCCTGAATAGTTGACCACCCTTGAAGTCTGAAGTTCTATGAAGATAGACCTTTAGGCATTCTACTGGACATAGAGATGCATCTTCTTTCAGAGGGCAGATTCTCCAGGGACCCCACCTGTTGGTGGGTAACTCATTCTTGGCGAGAAACGTAGGATCCGGAAACAGGTTCAGTTCTTCCCCATCCAGGAACTGAACACGACCTGCCTCTCTCGAGAGGCTACAATCTCACTAACCCTGGCCCCGGACGCGAGTGCAAATTAGGAAAATAACTTTTTGTGTCAAATCCTTTAACGCACATTCTTCATTGCTCAACAGAGAAGCGAAATGAAGAACTTGTCTAAAGACCATGAAATGGGCTTTGGAGGTGCTGAAGGTCTGAGCCTAGCACAGGCTTTCGGGACTTTATTAAAGATCTCGTTACCTAGGTCGACCTGGAAGGCATATAAAATGGGTCTTGTCAAAGCAGACTTACACGCTGAAATCGTGTTCGCTGCCAACCCTTGACCATGGAGGTGGGGAAAAAAGATAAGCAGAAGTCTGTCAAGATCTCCTGCGGAATCTTCGCCTTGACAAAAGGCCACCCATTTTCTCCGAGATGACTCATATTGGCTTCTAGTAGATTTGCATTTATATTCCTCAATGAAGTCTATACTGGCTTTCGAAATCCCGAAACGCTTTCTCACCGCTAGGGAGAGAAAATCATGAACTGCAGGGTCCGGGTTTTCTGTAATGAAGCGCAGACAGTTGACTTCTGGACTCGCTGGGTCCGAACTGGATCTGGTAGTGGTACAAACTTTAGCTACAGTTCCAATGCCAGGAGGAACCACACGCTGTTCGGCCACTTGTGGGCCACTATTGCCGCTACCCTTTGAAGGATCTCAGTTTGTTGAGGACCCTCAACAGAAGGTTGTGAGGAGGGAACAGATAAATCTTGGACCATCTGTTCCAGTCGAGGGACATCGCGTCCACTGCTTCCGCTAAGGGGTCCTCGTACGGGGCACGTACAGGGGCAACTTCTTGTTGTCTTTCGTCGCAAAGAGGTCTATCTGCAGTTCTGGGACTGATTCAGAATGAAGGAGAAGGATCCTGCGTCTAAGGACCATTCCGACTCTATCGGTGTGAACCTGGATAGAGCGTCCGCTGTCACATTGCGGACTCCTTGAAGGTGAACTGCCGACAGGTACCACTTCTTCTTTTCCGCCAATCGGAAGACGGCCAACATCACCTGGTTGAGAGGTGGTGACCTCGATCCTTGTCGATTCAAGTATCTTACAACTACCTCGCTGTCTATTACCACTTTATGTGGAACGAATGACGCAGGGAGACTTTCTTTAAGGTAAGGAGCACTGCCCTAGCTTCTAGAAAGTTTTATGAGAAAGGTCTTGAATAGCCTGGACCAAGTCCCCTGGACTTTTTTCCGATGAGAGTGACCTCCCCATCCCTCCTTTGAGGCGTCTGAGTGAATCGTCACCGACGGGGGAGGTGGCTGAAGAAGAACCTGACTTCTTTAGATGTCTGGCTTGGGACCAAGGCCTGAGAAGAGTACTTAGCCGAAGCGGCTGGTCTTCTCAGATCTCTTCACGCGTTTGATGCATAACTTCTCCAAACTCCGATTGCATCCTTTAGCTTTGCTCTTAGCACTGGGTCTGTCACCGAAGCAAACTGGAGAGAGCGCAGTACTCTCTCCTGCTCGTGTCTTGATATCCTTTCGGAATCTTGAAATCTCTTGACAGAACCCGCTATCTCCTTCCTTTTCTTCGCTGGGGTGGAGAAACGGTGTGACAAAAGGTCCCAGTGGATCTTAGCCACTGGAACTTTTGAGATGGAGAAAGTCGAGACTTTTTCTGTTGATCTTGAAGCCTAGGTACTCTAGGAACTGGATCACTGACTGGAAGCTTGCAAGCATTCTGTCTCGGATGCTGCCCACACCAACCAGTCGTCCAGGTAGGCTACTACCTGAATTCCCTTTAGGCGAAATTGTTTGAGAGCTACGCTCGCAAGCTTCGTAAAAATCCTTGGGGCTATGTTTAGCCCGAATGGCATGGCTCCGAAGGCGTATAGTCTTCGCTGTAGCCTGAACCCTAGGTAGGGGGAGAGTCGATGGCTAATTGGAATGTGCCAGTAGGCATCTGACAAGTCTATAGAGACGGAATATGCCCTCTTGGGCAGTAAGGTCCTTATGTGTTGCAGTGTTAGCATTTTGAATTTGCAATTCACTATGAACTTGTTAAGTGGCGACAAGTCCAGAATGACTCTGAGCTTTTCCGAGTCTTTCTTGGGAACACAAAACAGCCTCCCTTAGAAATTGATGGGCTTCACCCTTTTTCTCCAACCGTTCTTGAACGTACTCCTCCATAACGGGGGTGGAGTGTTGGAAAAACCGAAGGTACGGGGGTGGAGTGCTGTACCAGCTCCCGCCCAATCCATTCTTGAGTAGGCTGTGGGCCCAGGGATCGAAGGTCCACCGATCCCGAAATTTCAGAAGTCTCCCTCCTACCGGTATCACCTCACTTGGACTGCCGTCCTGAGGTCTTGCCTTCCTGACCACAACCACCCCTGAATCCCCTTCCCCTTGAGGGGCGTCTAGACGAGCCTCTGGCTGCTCCTCTAGGCTTTGCTCGGAAGGAAGTAGACTGCCCTTCGAACGCTGGGGTGAATGCCGTGGACTGTGTCGACACGGCCTGGGGTACCCACTGAAAGGTGGTCGGGGTTTGTGCCACGATCTGGGGCACTGGGGGCAATGGCAATTGCAGTCGCTGTTGCTGTCTAAGAGGCTTGGCTGGCCGAGACGGTAGCCTAGTCCTCATAGTCTTCCTCTTTGGTTGAGGACCCTCATCCGGGGAAGACTTTCTTTTGATAGCCAGGTCCCACTTCTGGAGAAGGTTTCTATTCTCCAAGGTGGCTTTATCAAAAACTTCTTTGACCAAGTCGGTAGGGAAAAAGGTCTTTTCCCCAAATGTTGGAGGAGATTAGTTTCTTTAGCTCGTGCCTCACTGTAGCCGAGGTAAACACGAACTCCCTACAAGCTCTCCTTGCCTTGACGAAGCCATAAAGGTCCTTCGTCACTGTGGCCAGATGAGGCTTGGCCACTACCATGAACATTTCATGGACCTTGGGGTCACTTGCCATCGTCTCGAGAGTAGTCTGAAGAGACATTGAGGCAGTCAGTCTTTCTTTTGTATCGAACTCACTTCGCAAAAGAAAGTCAGACAGCTTAGGGAGGTCCTTGCCGAACTGACGTCCGGCAATATCAGCCTCCAACTTTCCCACTTAGAACGTAAGATGGACGTCCTTCCAATCTTTGTGGTCCATAGGCAGGGCCAGCGACAAGGGTTTACACTCCTCTAGGGAGGGGCAAGACTTGCCGGCCTCGATTGCTTTTAGTACAGCCAGAAACCCTTTCTGTAAAAGGGGGAAGGCTCTAGTAGGCGAGGACACAAAGGAAGGGAGCTTCCTATTCAATGCAGCTACCTTTGAGTTAGAGAAGCCCCTCTCTTTCATCGAAGATGAAAGTAGAGCTTGAGCCTTAGCATGGTCATCACTATGACCTCCTTCGGCTCTGCCTCCTCCTTTGAAGCTGGTTCCTTCCTCAGCCGGACATAACAGTCCGGATATGGTGCCTTGCTGGGCCAGAATTCCACCCTCCAGGGGAACTGAGCCCAGCATATCCGAGATGACGATCTTTCCAGTCGTCATCGACATGTGCTCAGCATACCTCCATGGGTTAGCATCCGAGCACAAAGGAAGGTCTTTCACATTGAGCTTTTCTGGGGCCCATGTGATTCTGCAAGGCACTGCATTCGCAGTTCCATTGCAGCCGCCTTCTCCTGATTCTCCTTCTGCATTTGTTGGATCATTCCAACAATAGAAGAGAGGGCCTGTCCCAGCTCTACTGGGAGACCGGCCGATGTAGAGGGGCTTGAACTTCATCCTGGGCTTCTGCAAGGAGGTCTTCCTCCTGACACCCGTCCACATCAGATATCCTGTCATTTAGCTGGATGTCTTGCATCGCGACCGCGACTTCAGCATCCACCTGGATCTGAACTTAGGGGATCTCCTCTTGAGGCTGGGGAATCACTGCATCAGCTGAAGCCTTAGGGAAAAGATACGCCCTCATCTTCTCACTTGGAAGATAAGGGCCAGAAGTGTACTTTTGGAAGCCCCTTACCCAGGTACGAAGCTTCTTCCTAGCTATTTAAATGTCTCATTAATCAGGTTAGTGCACACCGTACATACCTGAGGGTCCCAATACCGGAGATCATCCTTGGAGACAGCGTATGCTGCGTGTGTCCTACAAAACTCATGTCCGCAGAGGTTCTTGCTGCTGACATTGCAGAAAGCACTTCCCCACTTCGGAGTGTCCTTCTGTAAAGAGAAGAAATTTCCATGAGTATCAAGTGAACTATGTATCACTGGATATGCATAGTATAGCATAACAATTCAGAAATTAAAGACACACACTTGTGTTTCCCTCACAACCCATTGCTGCAGCCTTCCAGATAATAAAATCAAAATGGTTTATCTCTACTAGAGTAACCAATGCAAAGTTTCCAGAGGAAACAGGTGGAGCTCACACCTAGGCAATGATTTTAAAATCCGGGATAATAGACAGGGAAGAACTCTGCTTCTTGTCTGAAGGCAACAGCAAAGGGCCGTGCAAGAAAACACAATAGTGTTAGAAGATACAGTGCTGTACCTAAACTTTTACTATAGTTTTCTTCTTACTGTATATGCTATACAGAAGAATACTAGTACAGTATAGGAGGATGTGTGCCGGCCTGCCTTTGCCGGCCGGCACACACCACAATTAGCTTTAAAGTATACTACTTAACAGCTATAGGGCGGCAGCCCTCTGGTTCAAATGCCTGTGCCGGCGGCAGCAGCTGCCGGCCAGCAACAGCCAGTGTTGGCCGGCAATGATTGCCGGCCAGCAACTACACAAGGTAGTACCCAGCTGCCGGCCACACTCTTGGTGACCGGCAGACAAGGACTGACATAAGCCGGCCGGCAAAGGTACAAGACCGATGCCAGCCGGCAGCAAAAGAACCAGAAGACTACACCTGCCCGGCTGCCGGCCTCATAGGCCGGCAGCCGGCCTCATAGGGCGGCAGCCGGGACAGGTACAGCACTAGAAGAAAATAGAATGGATGCCGGGATAAGAGTGTACACAACCCCCCGAGCCCGGCAACCGAAAGAGTGCATATAAGGAAGGGGAGAAACTTAATTCAGGCTTCCTTGACCAATGCCGTCCGGCTCTGCCGGCAGGCATGGATGAGGGACCAAGAGAGGTCCGGGCAGCACTCGAAAACATAAGACCCTTGCCGTCCAGCATCTCTGCCGGCCGGCAATGGGCTTAGTCAATTCCACATCCCAACCTATACTAGGTCCAGAAGTAGAATGACGTACAGTACAGTAATACCCCTGCCGGCAAGCTCTGCCGGCCGGCAAGGTACAGTACA
>NC_090735.1:40141839-40144339 GCF_036898095.1 Palaemon carinicauda | reverse complement strand
AATTATAACATTTTCTCCAAAATCTTTGGAAATTTAGTGATAAGTGACAAATTCACTTCCTTATACTGACATTGCATTGCAGGAACACTTTTGAGATTATTCCTTTAAAGCGACCAGGCTCTTATTCAAGTCTATCAGTAATGGTGACAACGGTATATTTAGACACAACCAGTCCACAGAAAATATAAATCATAAAATTCTCTTAAAATATAAAGAAAAGAACTGCTTCCAATAGTATATGAAAATGGCATAGTTCTATTTTTACCTTCCGACCACGGTTGATCTTCTCTTACAAAATCATTTCATGGAAAAAAATTAACGTCTTGGACACAAAGCCATAAATACAAAGCCATAAATACAAAGCCATAAATACAAGCCACGAACCCATTTGGGATTTCAATGCTGATTGGTAGCATTTAAACTTCCTTGCTTTGAATTGCTTTTATAAAAATAGTGTTTTCGACTCGGCTGAAGTTCAAACAATCCGTGAAAAGTCATTGCACAAGAGATATTTATTCCTATTTTCGTTTTGTATCTTCATTTCATTCGTTCCATTTAAAAAAAAGAAAGAAAAAAATTTAAATGTGTCCTTCCGTTGAGTTTGTATTCTTGGGGATATTACTTGTTTTATTACTAATATAATAATAAAAGGTAGGAAATAAACATCATACAAGAGATATAAAAAATGCATCTATGCATTTACCTAAGCACTTTCCCCAAATTTGGGGGGTAACCGACATAAAAAGAAAGGGTCTAGAGGGGACTTTTCCTCTCTTCGCTCCTCCCAGCCTGACGAGGGATTCAGCCGAGTTCGGTTGGTATTGCTAGGGTGCCATAGCCAACCCTTTCCCGTTTTACATAATTTCAGAAAAGTAACAAGAGGAATCACTTATTATCAGTATTTTGATATCAGGAACAGTCTATGTTTCTGTTTATTCAATAATAAGACTACTAATCATTTTCTGACCTTATTATCACTTCATCGTCCAGCTATGAATTAGTGGGAATTAAATTATTGAATGACTTGTTTTGGGGTAAGACTAAATCGTAAAAAAAAAGTTGCAATAATAATAATAATAATAATAATAATAATAATGATAATAATAATAATAATAATAATAATAATAATAATAATAATAATAATAATAATAACACGTAGAAGATATGAACATATGAAAAAAAACATATCAACGTCATGTCTATTAAGACGCTTAGTTCAACAAAGACTTAGACATGGTTATAAAACAACTAATCTCCATCAAGTTCACTATTCCATTACCACATTAGATTGCACACTAGTATGTGTGAATATATATATTCAAATATGTACATCTAGAGATTACAAAAGAAGCAAAGGATGGAACAAAAGTCGATGAATTGACGAACTAAGAAAGTTGCGGGTGTAGACGGGCATAGAAAGACCATAAACAGATACAAGTGGAAAGACATGTCTGAGGCCTTTTGTTCTGCCGTGGATTAATAATTGATGATGATGATGATATATAATTCAAATATACATAAATGTACATATATATATATATATATATATATATATATATATATATATATGCATATATATATACATACATATATATATATATATATATATATATATATATATATATATCAATATATATATATATATATATATATATATATGCATATATATATACATATATATATATATATATATATATATATATATATATATATATATATATATATATATATATATTTATATGCCCATATGCATATATATATATATATATATATATATATATATATATATATATATACATATGCATATATATATATATATATATATATATTTATATATATATATATATATATATGCATATATATATATATATATATATATATATATATATATATATATATATATATATATATATATAATTTCATGATTCCGCCAGACACGCTAAGTTTACATATGATGCATAAATGTAAGCCATTAAGACTAGAGTGGCTTAATATGTGCATTAGTTCCTTTCCCAAGCATTTCTACGTCTCTAACTATTAAAAGGTACACCCGACCGCCTAAATTTATTTAGATAAACGTAAAGCTTTCCCATTCCCCATATATCTATTATTTTGTTTTAGAAAATCTCCTCTGAACAAATAATAATAAGTTACTAAGACCAAAAAAAAAAAAAGTGATAATCGTAAATATCATATTACTTGAAATATTATCAGAAATTTAGAAGGTAAATGACTGATTTTCTTTCTATTTTAGATACACTTATTTCATTTCCGAAATGACTAAGAAAATCACCATGAATCAGAAACAGGTTCATCTTATCTTCAGCACTAAAGAGCATCTTCTTCTGCACTCTGTGGGGCCACAGTTGTTGCAATACAGTCATCAAAATCAGCTGGATCAAGATCATGTATGAATGTTCCATCAGCGCATGTCGCACCATACATAATCTGGCTCAAGTATGTATCGTTTATTATGAGCCAACGAATGTCACAGCCACAC
>NC_090735.1:40129339-40136839 GCF_036898095.1 Palaemon carinicauda | reverse complement strand
AGAATACTGTGTAGTATGTATGTATAGATATATACATTTGGATATATGCATACATATTCATATATCCATGCATCTATCTATCTATATATGTAAGTTTATATATATATATATATATATATATATATATATATATATATATATATATATATATATTGATTCTGTATTTATATGAATCTCCTTCCCTGTGAATTTTGCGTTACGAAATTTTGCTTATTGCTATTTCTTATCCTTATCATTTTATTTTTGTGTCAAACTATCTATTACCTGCTGTTAGTTATTTCTGGTTATCGTTAAAGAATTTCCGTCCCTTTTACGGACCTTTTGAATTTGGAAGCAAATATATCTGATAAGGCTTAAGATGGATGGTGAGCAGGGAGTGAGGAGGACTTGGGCGGAACCTGTTAAGGGGTAGGACGGGATATCGAGAGTGAGACAAAGAATTGGATGGCATGATAGGGTGAAGTATGATATGAAGAGAAGAGGTTTGCTAGAAGAGGATGACTTTGGTGGACTGCATTGGAAAGGGTGCACCAGGCAACCGTTCCCTTAATTGTAGTGATAATGGTACACTGTTAAAATAATCGCAATTCTTATCGGAAATTCTTCGTAAAATTATTCGGTTCTAAGACGTATTTCCATAATACTGGTAGCCGTAATTTTTAGTATACTTTGTTATTATCTTTTATGCGTTAGTGACCGTAATATCAATCCTTAAGGTCAATACATCCGTTTTTAAGACGGTAAATGGCTTGCAACATTTGTTCCAGGATTCTTACCGTTTTTTTCTTTTTCTGTTGCGGAATATTGTTAACAGTGTATGGAAGAAGATCTTTGATAATGCTTACAGGTAAATTCCTTAGTGAAGACTGCTATTCACCTGTTTGCGTTGTTATTTAAACATTAAAAAGAATCATCGATGTATATGTACATGTCTGTGCGTCTTTTTGTTTGTTTGTGCACAAATCATGAAACTGCAGTATCACTTAAGTAGAATATTATAGGAAGATTGATTAGGCTTTGATTTTATTTTTTTCATCTGAACCTGCAAATTATTTCCTGACGCTCATGGGCCAAATATTACACTGATGGAAATTATAACCTCATTATGAAATACACACAAATCAGTTTAATTTTTCATTCATATCCCGCAAGCTGTAGTGGCTTTGTTTCTAATCAGGAAAGCATTTGTTAGTGATAACAAAAAGGTATTTGTCCGATTGATTAAAATCGATGAAATATTTCACTTATTTGACTCATCGAGCGATAATCTTGTTGAATTACACCAGCAATGGATTGGTATTAACCTGGTTAATGTCACATTGTAATTGCTAATTACATATCACTGTTACGGCTCGCTTAGCGATGATTATCTGCAGAACCAAATTATGTACATGCAAATGAATTATTTATAAAATGTCACAATGCAGCAGTTAATCCTGCAATTTAATTTGGATTGGCCCCAGAAAAAAACATTATTACTATTTTTTATTGAAAACTAATTGTTCAAGAGTTAAAACACAGCTGACTACCACGTAGAAGCTGTATGCCTCTTTATCGAAAAGAGTAACCAACTTTTATTATTGTTATAATTATTATTACTAAATAAGCTACAACCATTGTTTGAAAGCAAGATAATATAAGCCAAAGGGCTCCAACAGGGAAAATAGCCCAGTGAGGAAAGGAAATAAGGAAATAAGTAAACGATATAAGAGGTATTGAGCATTCAAGATGAAATATGGTGAAAGCATGAACAACATTAAAACACATATTTCATATATGAAATATAAAAAGTTTGAACTATTCAAATACGGTTACCTTGGAGTCGAAATACAATATCAAATATTAGGAAACGCTGACTTATACTTCATATGTTACTTAAAAATAAAGAAAAATTATTTTTAGTATGAAATATTTCAGTCATTCTACATGGAGATATACTCATACGAAAGATTATGATTTAGATGTGGTTCGCCACCAAATATAATAGCTAATCCATATCATTATTATTATTATTACTATTATTATTATTATTATTATTATTATTATTATTATTATTATTATTATCAATTGCTAAGCTACGACCCTAGTTGGAAAAGAAGAATTATATAAGCCTAAGGGCTCCAATAGGGAAAACAGCTCAGTGAGGAAAGGAAACAAAGAAAAATCAAATATTTTAAGAGTAACAGCATTAAAATAAATATCTCCTATATAAACTATAAAAACTTTAACAAAACATGAGGAAGAGAAATAAGATATAATAGTGTACACGAGTATACCCTCAAGCAAGAGAACTCTAACCCAAGAGAGTGGAAGACCATGGTCCAGAGGCTATGGCACTACCAAAGACTAGAGAACAATGGGTTGATTTTGGAGTGTCGTTTTTTGTTTCCCATAGTATTATACTGAAAACGGTTTTCTAGTTCATATTTGCATAATAAACATACTAATTATTTTCAAATTTTACGATCCAGTTTAAAGGTTGTTGTGGCTTATTGGTAATGTCCCTACCTGGTGACCGCCAGACTGGGGTTCGAGTCCCGGTCAGACATGTTAGTTCCTTTAGTGTCTTCAACCTCACCCTACTTGTGAGCTAAGGATGGGACTTTAGGGGAGCCTACAGGTCTACTTGCTGCATCATCAGCAGCCATTGCCATTGCTTGGTCCACCTTGGTCCTAGCTTGGGTGTAGAGGGGTCTTGGCCACTGATTTGATAATTTGATGAAGCAATCTCCCCCTGTGATAAGATTGATAAACTATATCTGACAGGATATAAGTACTGTGTGTAGATTTCGGTTTATAGAAAATTCCTGAAATAAATGTTATAGGCACGAGATGCCAAATTATATTCTCCAGTTCATCGAAAAATCTTCACAGCAATATATTGAAAAGATCGTTACTACTTCTAATTCACAGCAAGATCTAATTTCCCTGTATCTATTGAAAAGGTTATTTAACTTATGTATCAGCATCTAGAGATAATCGAAGGAAAGGAGTAGGGAGATAACAGATTCAAGCGAAGGAACTCATTTCGAAGTTAAATTGAATATGTCGTGGCGAAGGAGTTACGAGAATCAGGCAATACCGAATATATTCATTCGCACCAAAAGATTTCTATTCCATTTAAAGAATTACAGGTTTAAAGGCCGCTCATGAATGGCAGAGGCAAGGGACAGTGGCATTGCCCTAGCAAGCAGGACAATGCCCTAGAGACTGGCCATATATACATATGATTAGCGCCCAAGCCCCATCTCCACCCAATATAGGACCCAGGAGGGCCAGGCAATAGCTGCTGATGACTCAACAGATAGACCTGTAGGCTCTCCCAAAACCCCCCATACTTAGCTCTAAAAGATAGTAAGGTGGCCGTGACCAAAGGAACTAACGAGTTTAAGAGGGACTCGAAACCCAGTCTGGCGTTCAACAGTCAGGGACGTTGCCACATCGGCCACCATAACCCTAATTTGAATAGGTCAATGACATTTTTATATTCAATGAAAAATCAATAATCTTTAAACTAAACTTGAAAAAAAACACTAAATGCCTGGCAACATTTATTCCAGGATTTTTACCGTTTTAAAAACCGATTTGTTTATGTTAACAAGTAATATTATGGTAACCAACCCGTAAAAGATAATAACAAAATAAGGTAAAATTACGGTTACCTGTATTTTACTGAAATACGACTGATAACATTATATTTTTACGGAGAATTTCCGATTAAAACTACGACTATTTTAATAGTATACCTAAAACTGTTTTAGATTATTTTTTCAGGTACACTGTGCATAACAATTGCTGTAACGCCATTTGAGTGAATAGATCAATCAATTAACATATTACTGATATATCATAAATGGTGACGTAGAGCAGATATAAGAAAATTAGCTAATCAATATTTTATAAGACCACTGAAGTTTCCGAAGTCAAATTAGGAAGATCACACAAACGAAAGTAATGAAATAATAATTCTCAAATTCTTGCCTAATTGGCCCTAGGAATTATTCTTTAGGATACATTTCAAGCTTTAAGAAACCAAAAACCAAATATTATCAGCTTTTAAGAAACGTAATGACTATACAAAAGACCGAATCACATAGCGGTATAGATACGATAAGCTGAAATGTTTCCAACAGAGGGCTTATTTAAAAGAAAGTTTTGTCTAATTTTTTTTGGCTAAATCATAAAAAAACATAATGAAATACAGCTTAGAAATATATGATACCATTAAAATGAAACTCGTGGGATAATTTTATTTTGTCAGGACCACTAATTATAGCAAATTGGATTTTTAATATTTCAGTAACCTGACCTTTAGAAACGAGATTTCATATAACATTTTTTGGAAAATCGTATAAAATGTAAGTCAGAAAGAAAGAAAAAACTATTACCTCAATCACAGGAAATGGTACAAGGATTTAGAACAATAGAGAATTTGTCTCAAAAATATTTTACGAAAGAAAGAAAAAATTATATCTCATTTTCTTATTTGTTGATGTTAAGCTTGTCTCCATCTCATAAATATGGAAGCAACATATGAAATAATGCCCATCACAAAAACCGTATTTCCCAGAAGGGTAATAATAGGAGTAAAAGGTATTGCCTAAGTAAATTGTCACTACCTTCTGCCGTATATTTCCCTTGTGACACATACTTCACCTTATACTTATGCTTATACTTATAGTGTCTCATACAGCCGTGTTCCCCGCCTTATTCAACCGACGACCTTTCATCATCACGCCTTCTATTGGATGTCTCGGGTGTATTTGCTTATTCATTCACTTAAGGAGGAAAGGACGATAGACTTTACTGTGATATTATAGTGAATTACTCTTTAGGAGCCATAGTCTTAATGGGAAAATAACTGTATAGTGAAGCAAATATAAATAAATATATATATATGTATATATATATATATATATATATATATATATATATATATATGTATATATATATATATATATATATATATATATATATATATATATATATATATATATATATATATATATATATATAAGTGTAGATATATGCGTGGGCATATATATATATATATATATATATATATATATATATATATATATTCATATATACTGTATATATATAAATATATATATATATATATATATATATATCTATATATATATATATATATATATATATATATATATATGTATGTATATGCACACACACACACACACACATATATATATATATATATATATATATATATATATATATATATATATATATATATGTGTGTGTGTGTGTGTGTAGATATATAGGTGCGTGTGTGCGTGTATATATTTGTATGTATGTATATATATATATATATATATATATATATATATATATATATATATATATATATATATATATATATATATATATATATATATATATATTTAAATATATATATATATATATATATATATATATATATATATATATATATATATATATATTTAAATATATATATATATATATATATATATATATATATATATATATATAATTATATATATATATATTTAAATATATATATATATATATATATATATATATATATATATATATATATATATATATATATATATATATATATATATATATATATATATAAATATATATATATCGTCGTCGTCGGCGCCCGCTCGTGTCCGAGTATTGCGTTCTGTTGTTAGTCATCAGCCTCCTATCTTTGGGGTGGGTGCTTATGTCTGATGTGGCTGTTAAGTCCTAGTCTGTGGTGGAAGAGTCGCGGACAGTGTTCACAGGGAAGGGTAGGTGGTGGGCGGGGCTGTTCTAATCGCTCTCTCCTTCTTCTCCTCGTAGCCTCCTCATTTTGTCTCCTCTTCTCCTCGAAGTCCACGGTGCCATGGTGTACTGTACTCCTCCAGGTTTTCCTGTCCCTGGCTGTTTTTCCCATGAGGAAGGATTGATATCAGTTAGAGTCAGGGTGCGCTTTAGTTGATCTTTATAGCGCATTTTTGGGGCTCCTCGTGGTCTGGTGGTCTGGTGCCCTGGGTCAGTTCTCTGTAGAATATCTTCTTTGAGAGCCTAGATGGATCCATCCTATGCACGTGTCCTGTCCAGCTGAGGCGGTGGTGGATGATGGTGGCCTCCACGCTGGTCAGCGAGGCACGTTCTAAGACTTCAATGTTGGTGGTGTGGCTCTCCCAGGGGATTTTCAAGATATGCCTCAGTTTCATTTGTTGGAAGCGTTCTAGGTTTTTAATATCGCTTCTATATAGCGTCCATGTTTCACATGCATACAGGAGCATTGAGAGGACTACTGCGCTGAACATCATTATTTTGGTGGTCATTGTCAGTGCGTGGTTGTTAAATACGCGGCAGTTGAGTCGGCCAAAGGCGGAATGGGCTGCCCTGATCCTGTTCTCCACGTCCTTTTTGCTTGTGGAAGCTGATGTTAGGATGCTCCCTAGGTAGGAGAACTGGTCCACCTATTCTAACGGTTGGTCATTCACTGTGGTATTGAGGTTTGGGAGCATCAGTCCTGGTGGATGTTGAACGAGGGTCTTGGTTTTGTCTATGTTGACTTGCATCCCAAAACGTTCGTAGGCAGAGTTGTATGCATCAGCTAACAACTGCAGGTCCTCTACCGTCTGACCTGGGGTGGCATTGTCGTCAGCATACTGCAGTTCTCGCACTGCACACAAGGTGGTCTTGTTTCTGGCGCGGAGTCTAGCGAGGTTGAAAACGTCTCCATCCATGCGGAAACGTAGGTCGACTGAGGGTGTGTCTGGGGGAGTCTCGTTGAGCATTGCTGCGGTGTATAGCGAGAAACACGTTGGGGCCAGAACACAGCCCTGCTTCAGGCCGCCATTGATGGAGAATGGGCCTGAAAGAGAGTTCTGGTGGCAGACTCTCCCAACCATTCCGTCATGGAGGGCACGCACCAGCTTGACAAAATCGGGTGGGCAGCCATATCTTTTGAGGACAGCCTACATGGCAGGTCGAGGTACTTTGTCGAAGGCCTTTTTCAAATCCCAGAAGATGAACATTATGGGCTGTTGTTGTTCGAGGCTCTTCTCTTGTAGTTGTCGCGCGCAGAAGATCATGTCTATGGTCCCGCGGGAAGGTCGAAAGCCGCACTGGGACTCTGGCAGGACGTCTTCTGCGAGAATAAGGAGTCGGTTAAGGAGAATCCGAGCGAAAATCTTACTCGCGATGCTTAGTAGTAATATTCCCCGGTAGTTGTTACAGTTCTCCCTGTCTCCCTTCTTGAAGATGGTAATGATGTTTGCATCGCGGAAGTCACTGGGGAGGGTCTTGGTCTCCCATATTTTCAGTATAAAGAGCATCAAACAGTTCCTCAACCCGGGGCCACCGTGAGTGAGGAGCTCCAACGGGATGTTTTCTGGCCCTGGGGCTTTACCGGGCTTCATGCGCTGCAGGGCCTTGTTGAAGTCCTGGATGGAGGGTGGTAGTGCCATCCAGTGATGGACGGGATGCTGCGGGGTCATTCGCAGGAGATCGTCT
>NC_090735.1:40121839-40124339 GCF_036898095.1 Palaemon carinicauda | reverse complement strand
TATATATATATATATATATAGATTTATATATATTCATACATATATATATATATATATATATATATATATATATATATGTATATATATATTCATATATATAAATATATATATATATATATATATATATATATATATATATATATGTATATATATATATATATATATATATATATATATATATATATATATATATATATATATATACATATATATATATATATATATATATATATATATATATATATATATATATATATATATATATAAATATGTATATATATATTTATAGTTTGATTATCCAAATATCTGTTTATATTATATTTGCTTTACTGTACACCTTTATCACCTAATAACACAATAGCATAACGCAATAGCATAGCATTTTAACATTAAAAATCAAGATTGAATTAATTGTGGGATAGATATTGCATATTGCACATTTTTCTTAAGAACATCCGTGTAGAGATTAAAATTAAAAGGTGAGGTATCAGTGAAATCAGTTAATTCTCAGACTTGAGGATTAGAATGAAATTTACATGTATTAAAGTGTCCAAGAGATGGATTAGATTGCCAATCAGGTGTCCTCTTTCCAAAATTATTTTCAGTTGAGATTTCAGTTTTTACGAATTCCATTACAGTTCAGTCACGAGCAAGGTCAGTCCATTGCCTGTAATTTCATCTTCAAGAATATTTCATGAATTTCGATTGCATGTTATAACAAGGATTGCATATATGACTAGAGTTTCACTATTACATTAGAACATTGTGAAAATCTAACGTGTAGTTTCCTAGTATACTTCTTTTTGCAGAAATTGTATTATAACTATTCTTGTAGACTAGTTTACCAGAGCCGTCTAACATGACGTCTATGTATTTAGTTATATATGCATATACACACACATAGATTCAACCATTCCCACCCTTCCCCCCTTTCTTAACTACAAGCAGCTGGTTCGGAAATTTGTGGGAGGGTGTGGTTTCCAGCCGTACCTTTCGCGGTACCCTTCTCTCCGAGGTAAGACTACTCCCGCTCCCCCTGAACGTAACAGGAAAGATATATATATATATATATATATATATATATATATATATATATATATATATATATATATATATATATATATATATAAAAGTGTGTGTCTATGTCTGCGTATATATATATATATTATATATATATATATATATATATATATATATATATATATATATATATATATATATATATATATATATTCATATATTTATGTATATATATGTATATATATATATATATATATATATATATATATATTATATATATATATATATATATATATATATATATAAAGAGAGAGAGAGAGAGAGAGAGAGAGAGAGAGAGAGAGAGAGAGAGAGAGAGAGAGAGAGAGAGACTTGTAATTTATTATACACGGGAGATAGATGGATACAAAATAGAAATCCTTACATATTCTGAAGCCTCCTAATGTTTTATGGTGCATGTGACTCATCTACTCCTATTATTGAATAATTAAGCCTAGGTCTAACGAAATTAACAATTCAAATACATAGTTAATTACGGAATTTCTACAGGGAACGTCACACACACAAACTCTCTCTCTCTCTCTCTCTCTCTCTCTCTCTCTCTCTCTCTCTCTCTCTCTCTCTCTTTCAAGAAAATCAGAGTTAAAGCAATTTCTTGTACGTTTTATCGATAAGATAAATTAGAGACAAACTGTAAGAAGTATGAATGATTCATTATACTCTTCCTATATCATTTAATTATTCACAAAAAGAAGTTATAGTATAGTGTTATTTTTGGCAACCAATAAACCGAATGATAGTTCAATTTCCGGGAAATATATGTGGCTCCAATTATAAGTTTTCTTTAACATTATTTGAATTTTTTTTCATATTTTTTTTCTGCGATAGATTGGTAATGACCGTTATTTATCAATCAGCTGAGAATTCCATGATCATACCAACGGGTGTCATTGATTTGTAGCTAGTAGAGAGAGAGAGAGAGAGAGAGAGAGAGAGAGAGAGAGAGAGAGAGAGAGAGAGAGAGATTTACACAATATTCTCCGGTAGCATTCTCCAAAACAATATGTTCTTACCAGTTACAAAGGTAATTTTTGTAGAGGATTACCATTATAAGTTTTTAAACAGATAAAGAATGAGAAACTCAAAGATGAAAGGAAGGAAAAGAAGAGGCCATTACTTTTGATAAGAATAAATTCATTTAAATATCATCATCAGCCGTTACTAGTACACTGCAGAACAAAGGCCTAAGACATGTCCTTTCCCTTGCATCTGTTTAGAGTCTCTCTATGCGACTCCACACCGGCTAACTTTTTTAGTTCGTCAATCCAACGTCTTCTCTTCCCTCTCCTGCTTCTTTACAATCTCTAGGAACCCATAGTGTCATTCTTAATTTTCGTCTCTAGTCTTTCATTCTTATTATATATCTTGTCCATGTCAATATATTTCTATTACATGTTAGAATATATGCTGTAGTTTGTTC
>NC_090735.1:40114339-40116839 GCF_036898095.1 Palaemon carinicauda | reverse complement strand
GGTAGCTGCCAACGGATCTGCGATACCCACCTACGGTTACGAGAACCTCACATTATCGTTCGGAAACGGTAAATTCGGAAACGGTAAATTCAATTGCTGACGTCACAATGCCAATCCTCGGTGCGGATTTCCTCTCTCATTTCCACCTTCTGGTCGATGTCGCCCACCGACGATTGGTCAACGCAGACTCGTACTTGTCGACACCTCTTCAACCCGCCTCCTCTAACCTCGCTCTCCACATCAGCGCACCCACGGATGCCTACGCCCACCTCCTCACGTCGTACCTGGAAGTTTTCCGTCCAGAACTTCGCCAAACGCCCACGGTTCCTGCCAAGCACGGTATTTATCACCATATCAAGACGACGGGACCCCCAGTCTTCGCAAAATTCAGACGTCTGGCACCGGAACGATTGGCAGCCGCCAAACAGACGTTCGCCGAAATGGAGAAAATGGGCCTTTGCCAAAAGGCCTCCAGCCCATGGTCGTCACCCTTACACATCGTTCTGAAGAAAGATGGCTCCCTCCGTCCGTGCGGGGATTACAGGCGCCTGAACATGCAAACAGAACCGGATCACTACCCCCTCCCAAACATTGCCGATGTAACCTCCTACCTGCACAAAGCGAAGGTTTTCTTAACGCTCTACCTCCTTAAGGGGTATTATCAGGTGCCTATGAACCCGGAAGACATCCCCAAGACCGCCATCACCACTCCGTTTGGCACATACACCTTCAATTACTCCTGTTTTGGCCTTCGTGATGCTGGGGCAACGTTTCAACGTCTCATGGATGGCATCTTAGGGGACCTCTCTTTCTGTGTATGTTATGTGGACGACATACTTGTGTTCTCCTCTTCATAAGAGGAACACCTCCGTCATCTGCGCATCGTGCTCGACCGCCTGCAACAAAATGGCCTTGTAGTCCGGTACGACAAGTGTACCTTTGGCGCCAACGAAGTGTCGTTCTTAGGGCACCGTATCACTCCTGAAGGAGTCCATCCCCTCCCTGAGAAAGTAGCAGCCGTTCAGAATTTCCCCGCGCCCTCGACCGTCAAAGCTCTGCAGGAATTCTTGGGCATGATCAACTATTATCACCGTTTTCTGCCAGCCATTGCCGCCACTCTTGCTCGCCTCTACGCCTCCCTCAAGGGCAAGCCAAAGGACCTGAAGTGGGGTCCCCTTCAAGAAGCAGCCTTCTGCAATGCAAAGAAGGCCCTATCAACTGCTGCGGCTCTCACTTTTCCTATCCCACACGCCCCTCTCCTTCTCTCCACCGATGCCAGCAACGTCGCTATTGGTGCAGTACTCGAGCAGGTGGTCAAAGGCTCACCCCGCCCATTGGCCTTCTTCAGCAGAAAACTGTCCAAGCCAGAATCGGGTTATTCTACCTTCGATCGAGAATTGCTGGTGGTGCACTTGGCTGTCCGTCACTTTCGCCATTTCTTAGAAGGTACGCCCTTCGTCATTCGCACAGACCACATGCCTCTGGTGCACGCCTTCACTCGACAGTCTGACGCCTGGTCCGCCCGTCAACGCCGACATCTCTCCGCCGTGGCTGAATACAATTGCACCCTACAATACGTCCCTGGGAAAATGAATCCCGTTGCCGATGCCCTGTCAAGAAACACGTTGGCTGCCGTTCAACTGGGATTGGATTACAACGCCCTGGCTGAAGCCCAACGACAGGATCCAGAGTATCAAGCTTGTAGGACATCCTGCACGTCCCTCCGTTGGGAAGATTTCCCCTCGAAGACTCCAACACCACCCTCCTCTGTGACGTCAGTACTGGTAGACCGCGACCTTGGATTCCTGCTCCCATGCGCCGACAGGTGTTTGATTTCATCCACGGCCTTTCACATCCCTCGTGCCGTTCTACTGCACAGCTGCTGAAGGCAAAGTTCATTTGGCAGGGCATTTCTAAGGATGCTAAGGATTGGGTCCGTGCCTGTACTTCTTGCCAAACTTCCAAAGTACATCGACACACGGATTCAGGAGTGGGCACCTTTCCTCAACCTCAGCGTTGTTTCGCACACATTCACGTCGACGTTGTAGGCCCCCTACCCACATCACAAGGACATCGTTACCTGTTTGCCGTCATCGACCGCTCTACTTGTTGGCCTGAAGCCATTCCCATGGAAACTGCAACGTCCGCCTCATGTACATCTGCCTTACTCTCTGGATGGATTTCAAGATTCGGTATCCCTGAACATATTACTTCTGACAGGGGAACCACTTTCACCTCTCAATTGTTGACGTCATTAGCGAATCTCCTGGGCATCACCCTACATCAGACAACGGCCTACAACACCGCTGCCAATGGAATGGTTGAACGTTTTCATCGCACCCTCAAAGCAGCTTTGATGTCCCGCTGCAAGGATTGCAACTGGTTTACTCAGCTTCCCTGGGTCCTCCTTGGACTAAGGACCACTCCTAAGACACCCTCGACGTCTCGGCAGCCGAAATGGTGTATGGCGACCCGTTGGTCGTCCCTGCCGAATTTTTTT
>NC_090735.1:40091839-40099339 GCF_036898095.1 Palaemon carinicauda | reverse complement strand
TAACGAGTACATATCAAAGCATAAGCATTAGTTGAGCAATGGTATTTTCTCCAATCGGACAACAAACCTTACAGGGTAAAAATTTCAACCATCCCTTGTATATTGATATTCATGTCACAGCGTATGACAGGTAGTTTAGACCATGGAGGATTTACTGTTACACGGTGTATCATCGAGCAAGGGTATATACTTACAAACGTTATATCAATGCCGAACTGCTTAGTTGGAGAATTATATTCCTGTTACCCAGTTGTGTCCTAACTCATTCCTAAGTTTGTTTTTACTTGCTACAAGCAAATAAACTTTCAAAGAAAAAACTCGGCCTAATCAAACATGTTTCTCAAAATCCGGAGTCCTTGTCAAACAATGATTCATGTAATGCAGTTCTTGGGAGGCACTTGTTACCGATGGGAAGAATTTCCATTCAAGCCCAAGTTCAGTATGAGTCTTTGCATGTGGTCGCTCTTCACCAAAATCACTTTCATCTTTCTGATTTTCGTGAGTAAAGAAAATAATTTCTATGGTTTCGTGGATGCAACATTCAGTAACTTCGTCATGGAATACTGCTGTGTCATCCTAGCAGTAGCAGATGTAATTTCCCCCATATTTCTTTCTTTCCATGGTAGACAACTGACAGCACTACTAGAGGGAATTGAAGAGTTGAAGAAATTCTCTGACATTAAAAAGATAAAAGGTATCAGTTGCTTCCATCTGCTTTGTCTCTTAGTAACATACACCACGACACCCATCCTCTCTGCATGTAGACTGATAACGGAACCAGAATGGAAGGACAATATTACTGCATATGTCGTTGGACTCGTTGTGGCATTTTACGTCTTTTTAAGCGGAATGATGGTCCAAATGCTCTTTCTTGAGCTCGGTGAGGAAATCGTACATCTTCTGGAGGTGAATGTTCTTACTTTTTGTACGAATGTAAAAAAGGCTTTCTCAAACAAGGACGTTCGATTGATGCATCAGAGTAACGAGGAGAATCATAATGCAATTTCTCCTTCTTTCAAAGTACCTCAAACGCTAAAATCTTTTGAAAAATCTACACCGAGTATTGACCTTCATTATCCATCAAAAGAAGTCCCAGCATCCGTTCACAAGACAGTTTTAGACAGCATATCAAGAGCCGAAAGACAGTTTACAGAGGTAAGTTGCAATGGGTATAGTGGGTTCAGCTATCAGTTCTTTTCGTTATTTTCTTTTTATTTGATTTTGTACATTTTCCAGTAACTAAAGTAAAAGTTGAGTATTGGAGATATTTCTTTTTACAAAACTATAAAGGGAATGGTAAAATCATTCATTCATTTTAATTGAAGAGTTCGATTATACCTATCTAAAAATGGAAATGACGTATGTATATATATATATATATATATATATATATATATATATATATATATATATATATATATATATATGCAAAAGCCAGTAGGAAATAATAAAAAGCTTTAGTACCAAGCGCTTTCGTGCATTTTAATACACTTCTTCAGGGTACAATAAAAAGTGAGACATAGTTGAAGAACGTCAATAAGTAAAATAGGATAAAAATAAAAAACTAAAATTTTTTGAACAGTAGAGAAATGATAGAAAAACATAGTCAGCTAACTAGCATTGTCAAACAATCAAACAACCCACAGCCAAAATTTGTACTTGAACGCAAACTGGTCATAAACACACACACAAAAAAAAGGTAAACACAAATTATATAATTCTGAATTGTTGAACAATATTGGTCATGATGAAATTATCCAATTTATATAAACCATCACTAATATTGAAAACACAATCCGACTTTATCTTTATAATACTTGATTCTATAATATTTCTCTTCACAACATCTTTACAGAATAGCAGCTCTTTAGAGTTCTTCCAGTCTATCAAATGATTATTTTCATTCATGTGAACGAATAGTGCGTTAGACATAATACCAACTCGAACGCAGTATTTATGTTGATTTATCCTTGTTGCCAGCATTTTACCACTTTGTCCAATATATTTCAAATTACAACCACTCTATGGAATTTCATATATGCAGCCTACACTATTACACGGAGAGTTCTTTATCAAAATACACTTTATAGTAGAAGAATTTCTAAAAACAACATTAACCTTAAAACATCTTAAAATTTTTGGTAGACAGAGAAAACTATCATTATACGGTAAAACTAATAAATTATCATGATTAAAAGATGTTACATTGTCAATTGCTTAATAAGTTTTTTTTTTGGCTTTTTGTAATGCTACGTCAACTAAGTATCTTGGGTACTTCAAATTAAAGGCAATTTCGTATATTCTTAAAAACTCATCATCTAAAAATTCTGGGCAACAAACTCTAAGAGCTCTCAAAAACATTGAGGAAAAAATAGTGTAGGCTGCATATATGAAATTCCATGTAGTGGTTGTAATTTGAAATATATTGAGCAAAGTGGTAAAATGCTGGCAACAAGGATAAATCAACATAAATACTGTGTTCGAGTTGGTAATATGTCTAACGCACTATTCGTTCACATGAATGAATATAATCATTTGATAGACTGGAAGAACTCTAAAGAGCTGCTATTCTGGAAAGATGTTGTGAAGAGAAATATTATAGAATCAAGTATTATAAAGATAAAGTCGGATTGTGTTTTTAATATTAGTGCTGGTTTATATAAATTGGATAATTTCATCATGACCAATATTGTTCAACAATTCAGAATTATATAATTTGTGTTTACCTTTTTTTTGTGTGTGTGTTTATGACCAGTTTGCGTTCAAGTACAAATTTTGGCTGTGGGTTGTTTGATTGTTTGACAATGCTAGTTAGCTGACTATGTTTTTCTATCATTTCTCTACTATTCAAAAAATGTTAGTTTTTTGTTTTTATCCTATTTTACTTATTGACGTCCTTCAACTATGTCTCACTTTTTATTGTACCCTGAAGAAGTGTATTAAAATGCACGAAAGCGCTTGGTACTAAAGCTTTTTTATTATTTCCTACTGGCTTTTGCGTATACCAAGTCACGTGATCCTTGTGGCAGTAAAGCATATATATATATATATATATATATATATATATATATATATATATATATATATATATATATATATATATATATATATATATATATATATATCAACTTTATGTATGTTGTAAATATATCAGATATTGTCAGTGCATTTGATCTGAACTGTATGTAAAACTAAAAAGTGTACTTTACAATTTGAGGAAATGACATTCGACATTTGAATCCCGGGGCCTAGAGGATGATTATACGATAATCTATCATAAAACTTTACGCAATTTCTTTTGAAATTCTTCTTCTGTCCTCAGGTGGAGTCACTTCAGGCCTCCCTCATCAGTTGCTTCCTTGAATCAGTCTTTCTCCTGTTTGTCTCAGCTATAGTGGCCATCATAAGCACCACCTTTCTCATGGCCAACAATGTCATCCGAACCGGAGGCGTCATCAGCTGTTTTCTTGTGAATATATTCAGCCTCTTCCTCTTCTGCAGATTAGGACATAAGTTTGAGGCATTGGTATGTTCTTAGTATTAAAGAGAGTTCTAGTATGATTTTTGTATTTATGGTATAAAATAATTTAACAAATTATATGATATTTTCTAGTAAGGTTTATTTATTGTCAAAAGTTCAAATGTATATCAAATTTGTGTAAAGACCTGATATGCTTCTTATAATGTCTATATTTGTCCGAGGATAAGTAGATAGTGTTAAGTTTGTGATTTACATACAGATGTATTGTTACTAGAGACAAACTTACATAGAATAAAATATCATCTTAGCTTTTAATCAAAATTTGCAAGCAACATCATTTTCTCTCATCTCTTGAAAAATTAAAGCCGTTCTTGTTTCATGGAGTGTTGGACGCCGTCACGAAAAAAAAAAATCTCCCAGCTAAACATTTTGGAAATTGGAATGGAAGTAAATGCATGATGAGGCTATTTTGCAGCAAAGTCATTATTGCTACGTAGATGTATAAAAAATACGTGCGAGAGCATTATTATAAAGAAAAATTACAATGAATATCGGTTACATTGATCCTAACATCTGTGAAGGAAAAAGTTGCAATTTAATGTTGAGTTTCATGAGAAAAAAATATAATAATGTAAAATAAAAGCCATTAAATCCACTGCGAGTTCATAGTGACTATTTTTTTTTTTTCAGTTTACTATATTTACAAATAGTCAGCATTGACCTTTGAGGGTAAATTTAGAATTTTTAGTTATTGAAAAACATATTGTCGAAAAACATTGCTTCTATACGATAAAAGTTACTTAGCCTTATTTAGATACAAACTGGAAAGTTGAAGTCTACCATAAGAAAATAAAATAAATGATTAAAGCATCATAGGTATCTGTTTTAAGCCAAGTTGATCATTATTACGGATTTATTGGACCCAATGCATGAAAGTTAACCATAATCACGCCAATGCATACAATTGCTTGAACAATATATCTATCTATAGGCCTATTATTACTTATCATACGTAAATACCTAAAGTTACATATCATATATATATATATATATATATATATATATATATATATATATATATATATATATATATAAATATATAAATAAATATACAGTATATGTACGCACACATATGTATTTATATGAATATACATGTGGGTGTATGTGATGTATGTTTGTTTGTAAATGGTATTTCTTTACATTTCCAGGTAGACACTGCAGTTATGAACATTACAGAAGTGTACGAATGTGTGTTGGTTGACGACCAGAAAACAATGGTAAGGTTCAGTAAACAAATCATTCGAACATTTTGCACGCCATTTTTAATTTTTTAATTTCTGGTATGAGTAAATCAATCTCCTAAGTTGCAATTAAATGAATCCATTGAGATGTTTTAAACTGAATGTTTATCTGAATGTAAAATATTTCATTCCAAGATAGCTGCCCTCATTCATCTTCATCCAGGTTACGTATCACCTCTAAAAATCCATCGAAACAGAGAGAGAGAGAGAGAGAGAGAGAGAGAGAGAGAGAGAGAGAGAGAGAGAGAGAGAGATTATCCGATATCAATTTTTTCCTCCAATGATAATTTAGGCTAAACATCTAATCTGTTGATTACATATTTGACAATATAATTATTGTTAATTTCCAGGAAGAAGATTATGTTTCAGCTTCACTGGTTCTTATTCGGAGAGGCCTACAGGAGAAATGGCTGGATCGACGTTGAATAGAGAGAGAGAGAGAGAGAGAGAGAGAGAGAGAGAGAGAGAGAGAGAGAGAGAGAGAGAGATTATCCGATATTAATTTTTTCCTCCAATATTAATTTAGGCTAAACATCTAATCTGTTGATTACATATTTGACAATATAATTATTGTTAATTCACTGGGTCTTATCCTGAGAGGCCTACAAGAGAAATGGGCTGACGTAGAAAAGAGAGAGAGAGAGAGAGAGAGAGAGAGAGGAGAGAGAGAGAGAGAGAGAGAGAGAGAGAGAGAGAGAGAGAGATAGTATTATGATCCCGATGCTAATGAAAAGTTGTGAAGTAAACCCAATGCAACTTTAATACTTTAATTTATAGAAAAAAAATTGCAATGACGTTTAAGATTTCACAATTTCATACTTTGTAATTGTTAGAAATCTAATAGGTACACTGTTACAAATTTGCATTAAAACAACGGTAAATGCCCCGCAACATCTATTCCATAATTTTTATCGTTTCAAAAACGGATATATTAACGTAAGGGAGTGATAACAACAAAGTGAGGTAAAATTACGGTCGGCTATATTTTTTTGAGATACAGCTGAGGACAGTATGTTTTTACGGAGAATTTCCGATTAAAATTACGGTTTTTTAACAGTGTAATAAATGGAGTATGGGATAGACTTAAGAGTTGCCAAATGTAAGTAATTGTGAAGAAACTAAATTCTTTTTCAACCAGGCATATCGTCTCATCCTTCGACTGGAGTCAATGAAATCGTTCGATATGGGAGGAAGGTTTCTTCTTCGTAATTCTACTCTCCTGACAGTATTTATATCTTTCGTTTTGATTAGCCATGCCATTACGATGCCAGATAATATCTAGTAATCAATCAATCAATTTAATTACCCAATGCAATAAATAAAATAATTTTAATACTGAATTAATGCCATAAAGATACTTTCTCCATTTTCATAATTTCCAAATATATTGCTTCTAATATCTTGTGTCATTCTAAACTTGTGATTGGTTATATGAATTTATCTCTAAAATATATAAAGAAAAAAAAATAAATCAAGATTTATTGCAATTGTCTATTTCATGTCTTAAACACAATATCCGTATTTCCTTTTTTCACTGGGCTATTTTCCCTGTTGGAGCCTTTGGACTTATAGCATCCTGATTTTCCTTTTAGGGTTGTAGCTTAGCCAATAAGGCAATAAAAATAGCTTTCTAAATAATATTAGTTATTTTCAATGAATGACATAAATTAATTGACGCTCGTAGCTGATAGTTTTACCTTTATCTTTTTCAGATATTAAACGCCATCTTAAGTTATGTGGTAATACTCTTACAAATAGGAATGATGCCAGCCTTCGAAGATTCCCCTTCTGCTAACATGACAGGGTTAATGAATAGCACCCTTGCGTGTTAATGGAGAAAGAGTTTCTTAATTTTTGATATGATAAATTTCTTTGTTGTAAGGTTAGCATGTTTTTTTTTTTCTTTTTCACAAGTTTTTGAAATAGAAGTAGAATATTCCACCGATATCACTTCAGGCTGTGTACTGAAAGTATGTTTTTTTTTTCTCTCTCTGTTTTTTTAAATAGAATTTTATATTACTTTCATTTTTATATTGCGTTCATAAATAAGTCTAAGATCTAAAACAATTCATTAATAAATAATTACTTTATCCATCAATAATGTGTTGCTAGGTATCCTGAGAGGATAAAATCATATTATAAGAAAATGGTTAGCACTGTATTATAAGGAAATAGTATTCAAATATTTCATTAAATTGCATCATACCTATATCGAATGTTTTGTTAAACCAATAGAATTTTAGAAGCATTATACCTCCCTCAAGAAGCCAACATTGCCTTTCAAAAAGATGTTGCTAGCACCGTTTCACTCATTCCACTACTGCCTGATGAAGAGAGATGATACTCAAAAAACTCGTATCTGTTAATGTTTTTTTTTTCTTTATTTTTTTATACCTGAATTGTGATTTCTGTATTGAACACTCGGCTAACAATATATCCTGAATTTGACTTCCCAACCAGGATGAATGACCTTTTCTCATTTACTGACAGAAAGTAGTAATCCAGAACATAAGATCATCCGAGCTATCGAGAAGATAGAGTATAAAATTAATGCTACTGAGGCAGCCATTGTATTCAACCAAACATGCCTTATGGAGGGTCAACTACCAAAATGAAATAGTATAGTTGAATTAAAAAAGAATACACAGAGAGGTAAGTAAGCACAAGTAGTCTGATGTATCCAACATCTTCCTAAGAAAATATTCATTAAAAAAAAAA
>NC_090735.1:40084339-40086839 GCF_036898095.1 Palaemon carinicauda | reverse complement strand
GGTTTAAAGGTTTAAAGGCGGCTCATGAATGGCAGAGGCAAGGGATAGTGACATTGTCCAATCAAGCAGGACAATGCCCTAGAAGCTGACCATATATACATATGATCAGCGCCGAAGACCCCTCCCCAAACAAGGAGGGCCAGGCAATGGCTGCTAATGACTCAGTAGATAGCTCTATAGACTCCCCCCTCCCAACCCCGCCTTCTTTGCTGAAAAGGATGAGGAGGTTGCAGCGACCAAAGAAACTAACAAGTTTGAGAAGGACTCGAACCCCAGACTGGCGTTCAATAGTCAGGGAAGTTACTACATTGGCCACCACAAGAAAGGGTTAAAGGGATATGAGGAAAACAATCCGTTACGATTATTAAGTATTTATTTTATATTGTAAAAAAACAAGAAATATGGTTTATACCTCCAAATTTCCCCTCTATGATCAGCCTTCTATATCAAGTTTTACTGGACACTTATAGCTACTGTGTTTCAAGAAAATGTTTTCGAGGAAATTGCTTTGGGAACATTTGTTATTAATATCTTTAATATTTTGTGTGTCAATATTTTGTAAGAAGGAGATGCTGTAACATGTGTATGTTATTTCACCATTCAATTTCCACTAATCATGACCTTTTTTTATATGAATTATCATCACTTGGAATTTCACTTGCACTACAAGAGTCTTACTTACCAGTATGTTAAATTTAAAACTGTTCAAAAGCGTTTTCCATTAGTTGCAACAGTAACTGTATTTAGTTCCATTCAATTGTCTTTAGCGGCACCTCAATTTCTTACCTATACAAAAGTATGTCGATATCCAAATAATTATATTATTAACCCCTCTGAGAGTGACATGTTTTCAAGCCCTATACAAAAATTTAACTAGGACAATATCTTTCATTAATTCGTTATGCTTCATGGTTTATAATTAACTTACATATTATATCTATCTACCCAGCCAAACTTATATAATTTATCCTTTGAAATTGCACACAAGGATTATGGTGGTCAATGTGGTAACGTCCCTGACTATTGAACGCCAGACTGGGGTTCAACTCCCGCTCAAACTCGTTAGTTTCTTTGGTCGCTGTAACCTCGCCATCCTTGTGAGCAAAGGATGAGGGGTTTGGGGGGAGCCTATAGGTCTATGTACTAAGTTATCAGCAGCCATTGCCTGGCCCTCCTTGGTCCTTGCTTGGGTGGAGAGGGTGCTTAGGCGCTGATCATATGTATATATGGTCAGTCTCTATGGTATTGTCCTGCTTGATAAGGCAATGTCACTGTCCCTTGCTTCTGCCATTCATGAGTTGTCCTTAAACCTTTCATTCCACTTATTCTCCACCTCGAAGTTCAACTTCTCGGAACCGCCAGACGTATCTTGGTTTCTTCCTATCGTTTATCTTTATAAACGCTCTCCAATCAAAGCTTCCCTCAATTTCCACTCGTTTTTTTTTTAAGGCACGAAAACACACAACTCCATCTTAGTTGAACAAGAATGTTTTTCTTCCATCCAAACTATTCGTGAAGTCCAATTCTAACTCAAAAGGCCTGAATGTCCCTGCTAGAATAAAATTTCGTTTATATATTTAAACATAGATTATCAACACTGATAGAAATTTTCCGTAAAAAACCGTAAATGCCTGGATACATTTATTCCATGAATTTTACTTCTCAAAAACGAATATAATAACGTTAAGGAGTGATATTACAGTCACCAACCTGTGAAAGGTAATAACAAAGTAAGGTAAAATTACGGTCACCTTTATTTTTCTGAATTGCGGCTGAGAACAGTCTATTATTACGGAGGATTTCCGATTAAAATTACAATTATTTTAACAGTGGAAAAAAACCATCACAAACAAAAAGGCTGTAATACATATGTCATTAGGATAAAACAAACTAAACCTTTTTATTGTAACTTTCCAAGAATAGAATGAGATGAATCGATTGAACTACAACCACCAAATGAAGAAAACCAAGAAAAAGGGATTATTTTTACACCTTGAAAGAAACATTTAAAAGGGGGAAGAAATACACCAGACGTGGAGCAAAATCCAAAATAGAATCGAAGAAAGAAAAGCTCTTATCTAAAATGTAGATTACCAAGAAAAAAAAAATTATGTGTAAAATATATAATAACTTTGTGATCGAAATGACAGGCTGAGATGAAATGATTCGTGCGACCCAGATTATATTCAATATATAAGATAATATTTACGACCAGCCAAAGAAGTGCGTCCAATCTGGAAGTAAAGAATTAAGAATTGATTATATCAATATATCAAACTGAAGGATAGAGACCGTTATTATTGTTAAAAATATAGAAAAGAAATAAGTTTCATGAACTCTTATTATTATTATTATTATTATTATTATTATTATTATTATTATTATTATTATTATTATTATTATTATTCTGCGCAAATGTTATGATGATAATTATAGAATATATTGCTGATGAAAGAGTATGATAGTAATTAGATTGTACACAAAAACATTCACAACACTT
>NC_090735.1:40077351-40083839 GCF_036898095.1 Palaemon carinicauda | reverse complement strand
TATCCCAGATAAGATACATAGAATTAAATGCTCAATTATACCAATAAATTGACACAGGTGAAAGAGACGCAAGGTTCTCAAGAACAAGTTTATTGACAGACAATAAACAGACAGGTTAACAACAAATATATATATATATATATATATATATATATATATATATATATATATATATATATATATATATAAAAGAGGATAACCCAAAACTTTAAGCATAAGTATGATAGTAAACAGAACTTGTTTATCTGAAAGAAAAACCATTAAACGCCACTTTAATAAGATACCGAGGTATCAAGTCATTATTACAAATCAATCACATTAGCGTTAGCAACGCTCGGCACACATGTCTTTTACTTATGCTAGGTTCACCTTTGAAAGAAGGAACAGTCTATGTAGGCACTTGGTGCCCTCATTTAGTTTGTAGTACAGTATGTACCTACACACTCACCCTGGACTTAATCGTCCCAATTAGACCACTGTTCCTCGCAGAGTTAAACAGTAGGGTTAACTACACGACCCACTGCTACCACAGATCTCTTAAGTTCCTCTACTTGCTTCGCATAGTGGCGAAAGAACACCCTGGAAGACTTCCAGCCCGTGTATGAACGGAGATGTTCAAAATCCATACAATTAAAGAAATTTAGGGATGAGGGCAACTTTCCTCGGATCGTGACCTGCGGGTGTACTGTCAGGATCCGCTCTGCGAATAAAATATGTGATTTTCGCTCTGAGTTGATTCAGAGATAAATTTGAGCCTGATGTTTCTCCCCTGAATAGTTGACCACCCTTGAAGTCTGAAGTTCTACGAAGATAGACCTTTAGGCATTCTACTGGACATAGAGATGCATCTTCTTTCAGAGGGCAGATTCTCCAGGGACCCCACCTGTTGGTGGGTAACTCATTCTTGGCGAGAAACGTAGGATCCGGAAACAGGTTCAGATCCCCCCCATCCAGGAACTGAACACGACCTGCCTCTCTCGAGAGGGCTACGATCTCACTAACCCTGGCCCCGGACGCGAGTGCAAATAGGAAAATAACTTTTTGCGTCAAATCCTTTAACGCACATTCTTCATTGCTCAACAGGGAGGCGAAATGAAGAACTTTGTCTAAAGACCATGAGATGGGCTTTGGAGGTGCTGAAGGTCTGAGCCTAGCGCAGGCTTTCGGAACTTTATTAAAGATCTCGTTACCTAGGTCGATCTGGAAGGCAAATAAAATGGGTCTCATCAAAGCAGATTTACACTCTGAAATCGTGTTAGCTGCCAACCCTTGGCCATGGAGGTGGATGAAGAAAGATAAGCAGAAGTCTGTTGAGATCTCCTGCGGATTCTTTGCCTTTACAAAGGCCACCCATTTTCTCCAAGATGACTAATATTGCCTTCTAGTCGATTTTGCACTTATATTCCTCTAGGAAGTCTATGCTGGCTTTCGAAATCCCGAAACGCTTTCTCACCGCAAGGGCGAGAAAATCATGAGCTGCAGGGTCCGGGTTTTCTGTAATGAAGCGCAGACAGTCGACTTCTGGACTCGGCTGGGTCAGAACTGGATGTGGTAGCGGCACAAACTTCATCTGTAGTTCCAACTTGTGGGCCACTATTGCCGCTACCCCCCTTGAAGGATCTCAGTTTGTTGAGGACCCTCAACAGAAGGTTGTGAGGAGGGGAACAGATAAATCCTGGACCATCTGTTCCAGTCGAGGGACATCGCGTCCACTGCTTCCGCTAAGGGGTCCTCGTACAGGGACACGTACAGGGGCAACTTCTTGTTGTCTTTCGTCGCAAAGAGGTCTATCTGCAGTTCTGGGACTTGATTCAGAATGAAGGAGAGAATGATCCTGCGTCTAAGGACCATTCCGACTCTATCGGTGTGAACCTGGATAGAGCGTCCGCTGTCACATTGCGGACTCCTTGAAGGTGAACTGCCGACAGGTACCACTTCTTCTTTTCCGCCAATCGGAAAATGGCTAACATCACCTGGTTGAGAGGTGGTGACCTCGACCCTTGTCGATTCAAGCATCTCACAACCACCTCGCTGTCCATCACCAATCTTATGTGGATCGAGTGACGCGGGGGAGACTTTCTTTAAGGTAAGGAGCACTGCCATAGCTTCTAGAAAGTTTATATGAAAGGTCCTGAATAGCTTGGACCAAGTCCCCTGGACTTTTTTCCGATGAGAGTGACCTCCCCATCCCTCCTTTGAGGCGTCTGAGTGAATCGTCATCGACGGGGGAGGTGGCTGAAGAAGAACCGACTTCTTTAGATGTCTGGCTTGGGACCAAGGCCTGAGAAGAGTACGTAGCCGAGGCGGGGCACTGGTCTTCTCAGATCTCTTCGCGCGTTTGATGCATACCTTCTCCAAACTCCGGGTTGCATCCTTTAGCTGTGCTCTTAGCACTGGGTCTGTCACTGAAGCAAACTGGAGAGAGCCTAGTACCCTCTCCTGTTCGCGTTTTGATATTCTTTCGGAATCTAGAAGTCTCTTGACAGAGCCCGCTATCTCCTTCCTTTTCTTCGTAGGGATGGAGAAACTGTGTGACAAAAGGTCCCAGTGGATTCCCCAGCCACTGGAACTTTTGGGATGGAGAAAGTCGAGACTTTTTTCTGTTGATCTTGAAGCCTAGGTACTCTAGGGAACTGGATCACCTGACTGGAAGCTTGCAAGCATTCGGTCTCGGATGCTGCCCACACCAGCCAGTCGTCCAGGTAGGCTACTACCTGAATTCCCTTTAGGCGTAATTGTTTGAGAGCTGCGCTCGCAAGCTTCGTGAAAATCCTTGGGGCTATGTTTAGCCCGAATGGCATGGCTCTGAAGGCGTATAGTCTCCGTTGTAGCCTGAACCCTAGGAAGGGGGAGAGTCGACGGCTGATTGGAATGTGCCAATAGGCGTGTGACAAAGTCTATAGAGACTGAGTATGCCCTCTTGGGCAGTAAGGTCCTTATGTGTTGCAGTGTTAGCATCTTGAATTTGCAATTCACTATGAACTTGTTGAGTGGCGACAAGTCCAGAATGACTCTGAGCTTTTCCGAGTCTTTCTTGGGAACACAAAACAGCCTCCCTTGGAATTTGATGGACTTCACCTTTCGGATCACCTTTTTCTCCAACAGTTCTTGAACGTACTCCTCCAGAACGGGGGGTGGAGTGTTGGAAAAAACCGAAGGCACGGGGGGTGGAGTGCTGTACCAGCTCCAGCCCAGTCCATTCTTGAGTAGGCTTTGGGCCCCAGGGATCGAAGGTCCAGCGATCCCAAAATTTCATCAGTCTCCCTCCTACCGGTATTGTTTCACTTGGACTGCCGTCCTGAGGTCTTGCCTCCCTGACCACGACCACCTCTGAATCCCCTTCCCCTTGAGGGGCGCCTAGACGAGCCTCTGGCTGCTCCTCTAGGTTTTGCACGAAAGGAAGAAGACTGTCCTTCGAACGTTGGGGTGAATGTGGTTGACTGACCTGGCACAGCCTGGGGTACCCACTGAAAAGTAGTCGGGGTTTGTGCCACCATCTGGGGCACTGGAGGCAATGGCAATTGCAGTTGCTGTTGCTGTCTAAAAGGCTTGGCTGGCGGCGAGACGGTAGCCTAGTCCTCATATTCTTCCTCTTTGGTTGAGGACCCTCATCCGGGGAAGACTTTCTTTTGATAGCCAGGCCCCACTTCTGGAGAAGGTTTCTATTCTCCACGGCGGCCTTATCAACAACTTCTTTGACCACATCGGTAGGGAAAAGGTCTTTTCCCCAAATGTTGGAGGAGATTAACTTCCTTGGCTCGTGTCTCACCGTAGGCCCCGGTGAACACGAACTCCCTGCAAGCTCTCCTTGCCTTGACGAAGCCATAAAGGTCCTTTGTCACTGTGGCTAGGGTGAGACTTAGCCACTACCATGAACATTTCATGGACCTTGGGGTCACTTGCCATCGTCTCAAGAGTAGTCTGATGAGACATTGAGGTAGCCAGTCTTTCTTTTGTCTCGAACTCTCTTCGTAAAAGAGAGTCGGACAGCTTGGGGAGGTCCTCGCCGAATTGCCGTCCGGCAATATCAGCCTCCAACTTTCCCACTGAGAAAGTCAGATGGACATCCTTCCAGTCTTTGTGGTCCATAGGCAGGGCCAGCGACAAGGGTTTTACACTCCTCCAGGGAGGGGGCAAGGCTTGCCGGCCTCGACTGCCTTTAGGACAGCCGCAAACCCTTTCTGTAGAAAGGGGAAGGCTCTGGCAGGAGAGGACACAAAAGAAGGGAGCTTCTTGCTCAATGCAGCTACCTTCGAGTTAGAGAAGCCCCTCTCTTTCATCGAGGATGAAAGTAGGGCTTGAGCCTTAGCGTGTGGTCCATAATTATGACCTCCTTCGGCTCTGTCTCCTCCCTTGAAGCTGGTTCTTTTCTCAGCCGGACATAGCAGTCCGGATATGATACCTTGCTGGGCCAGAATTCCACCTCCTCTAGGGGAACTGAACCCAGCTTATCCGAGATGACGATCTTTCCAGTCGTCATCGGCATGTGCTCAGCATACCTCCATGGGTTAGCATCTGAGCATAAGCTAAGGTCTTTCACATTGAGCCTTTTCCGGGGGCCCACGTGATTCTGCCAGGGACTGCATACGCAGTTCCATAGCAGCCGCCTTCTCCTGATTCTCCTTCTGCATTTGTTGGATCATTCCAACAATCGAAGAGAGGGCCTGTCCCAGTTCTACTGGGAGACGGGGCCGATGTTGAGGGGATAGGCTCCGGAATCTGAACCGGAGTAGCCGACACCTCGTCGACCTCATCCTCTACGACATCCGGGGTTTGAACTTCATCCTGACCTTCTGCCAGGAGGTCTTGTTCCAAACGTTCGTCCAGGTCAGACATCCTGTCATCTAACTGGATGTCTTGCATCGCGACTGCGACTTCCACGTCCACCTGGACTTGATCTTGAGGGATCTCCTCTTGAGGCTGGGGGAATCACTGCATCAGCTGATGCCTGGGGAAAAAAGATACGCCCTCATCTTCTCACTTGGAAGATAAGGGCCAGAGGTGTTCTTCTTGAAGCCCCTTACCCAAGTACGAAGCTTCTCCCTTGCTATATCCCTTGATTCCGCCGTTCTAGGGGAATCAAAAGCCTCAGTAATCAGGTTAGTGCATACAGTACATACCTGAGGGGTCCCAATACTGGAGATCATCCTTGGAGACAGCGCATGCTGCGTGTCTCCTACAACACTCATGTCCGCAGAGGTTCTTGCTGCGGACGTTGCAGAAAACATTTCCGCACTTCGGAGGGGTCCTCCTGTAAAGAGAAGAAATTTCCATGAGTATCAAGTGAACTATGTATCACTGGATATGCATAGTATAGCATAACAATTCATAAAGGAAAGACACACACTTGTGTTTCCCTCACAACCCATTGTTGCAGCCTTCCAGATAATAAAATCAAAATGGTTTATCTCTTCTAGAGTAACCAGTGCAAGGTTTCCAGAGGAAACAGGTGGAGCTCACACCTAAGCAATGATTTTAAAAACCTGGATAATAGACAGGAAAGAACTCAGCTTCCTATCAGAGGGCAACAGCAAAGGGATGTGCAAGAAAACACAATAGTGTTAGAAGACACAGTGCTGTACCAAAACCCTTACCATAGTTTTCTTCTTACTGTATATGTTATACTGAAGAATACTAGTACAGTATAGGGGGATGTGTGCCGGCCTGCCTTTGCCGGCCGGCACACACCACAACTAGCTTTAAAGTATACTACTTAACAGCTATAGGGCGGCAGCACTCTGGTTCAAATGCCTGTGCCGGTCGGCAGCAACTGCCGGCCGGGTAACAGCCAATGTTGGCCGGCAATGGCTGCCGGCCAACAACTACACAAGGTAGTACCCAGCTGCCGGCCACACTCTTGGTGACCGGCAGACAAGGGGCTGACATAAGCCGGCCAGCAAAGGTACAAGACCGATGCCAGCCGGCAGCAAAAGAACCAGAGGACTACACCTGCCCGGCTGCCGGCCTCATAGGCCGGCAGCCGGGTCAGGTACACCACTAGAAGAAAAATAGAATGGATGCCGGGATAAGAGTGTACACTACCTCCAAGCCCGGCAACCGAAAGAGTGCATATAAGGAAGGGGAGAAACTAATTCAGGCTTCCTGACCAATGCCGTCTGGCTCTGCCGGCAGGCATGGATGAGGGACCAAGAGAGGTCCGGGCAGCACCCGAAAACATAAGACCCTTGCCGGCCAGCAGCTCTGCCGGCCGGCAAGGGGGCTGAGTCAATTCCACATCCTAACCTATACTAGGTCCAGATGTAGAACGACGTACAGTACAGTAAGACCCCTGCCGGCCAGCAGCTCTGCCGGCCGGCAAGGGGCTGAGTCAATTCCACATCCTAACCTATACTAGGTCCAGATGTAGAACGACGTACAGTACAGTAATGGCTCGGCCATTACGAAGAAAGAGGGGGAAGGGACAAGAGGGTCCTGCCAACCTTGCTTTAGTGACAGATCACCCGCAGCCAAGAAACTTATCTTAGCCT
>NC_090735.1:40022351-40054851 GCF_036898095.1 Palaemon carinicauda | reverse complement strand
TCCATGTCCGTCGGTAGAGCCCGCCAGACTATGGATTCTTTGGAAGCCTGAATGTTACCTTCTCCCCTTCCATAAGTTCACTCTTTCTGGATGGAAGGTCGTATGGCATGCCGCCCTATAACCTTACATCCATACTTTTTCTCTGACTATTGTGTTGCACCCCTATCCCGGCTGCCGGCTTGACAGCTGACAGCCGGGAAGGTAGAAGTTCTCTGATTCTTGGCTACTGTCGGTGGCATGGTTTTATTACCTTTGCCAGCCGGCAGTGGAATCACAGCCCGAATTTGCTGGCCGCTACGATTAGCGGCCGGCAGCCGGGTTTTAGTGTTTTCAGCCGTCGGCTGGCAATGATTGCCGGCCGGCACACAGTCGCGAATCAGTGGGCTGCCGCCTATTAGTTAAAGATAGTATATCTTTGATCTATAAAGGGGTAGTTGTCGGCCGGCATGTTCCGGCGTACGCCGGCACGTACCGGCTCGTGCTGGCCGGCACAATAACATGCAATGTACAGTAGTTGCTATACTCGTAGTGTAGTACACACTGCATTAGTAGAACTGCTGTACAGAGTTTGTTATAAAACTAATGTTCTTCATCATACTTAATGTTATCTTGTACAGCCTTTTGTTGAGACCGTACTTTATATAAAAAGTGAGTTCTTTCTGTATTCTTTCAATCCCGTATATTAAAACTATACATTAAATTTCCGTTTAGGAAATTACATAAGGTATTCTAGTATAGAATTAACCTTATAGTTTTAATATTTTGGGAGGTTACAGCAATTGACTGAACAGGAAATACAAGTATGTGTCTTTCCCTCTTTTTTTTATAGCTTTTCTATATAAGCTAAATGTTTCAATATAAGTGAAAAGCCTTCACTTGATACTCATGGATTTTTCTTCTCTTTACAGGAGGACATCATTATTGCAGGAGGCACGCAGCATGCACAGCCTCCAAAGGTGTTCTCCGCTATTGGGACGCTCAGGTTTGTACAGTTTGTTCTAACCTGATTACCGAGGCTTTTGACGACCCTAAGTCAACGGAGTCAAGGGATGCTGCCAGGGAAACGTTACAATCCTGGGTGAGGGGTTTTCAGAAAAATACCTCAGGTCCCTACCTTCCTAATGAGAAGATGAGGGCCTACCTTTTCCCTAAAGCATCGGCTGATGTAATCATCCCCCAGCCTCAGGTGGAGATACCAATTGCCCTGAATCCGGTAGATTCTGAAGTCTCAGCCGCCCTTCAAGACATCCAAGTGGACGATAGGATGTCGGAGGTGTCGGATTTTACTGAGAAGGACCTTCTAGGAGAAGGTCAGGAGGAGGAGCTGTTTCAGACTCCTCAAGTAGAAGAGCAAGAAATCGACGAAGTGTCGGTTACGTCGGTTCCGGACCCAGAACCGGTTCCTTCTACATCGTCTGTTATCCCAGATGAACTGGGAAGGACTCTTTCTTCCATTGTTGAGATGATCCAACAAATTTAAAGGAAGAATGATGAGAAGGAAGCTGCAATGATACTGGAGTTACGTAGACTTGCAGCATCACGTGGGCCCCAGAAGCGGCTCATCGTGAAGGATCTTCCCTTGTGCTCGAATACCAATCCTTGGAAGTATGCCGAACACATGCCAATGACAACCGGGGAGATCGTGATCTCAGAAAAGTTGGGAGCAATTCCCCTGGAAGAAGTGGAATTTTGGCCCAACAAAGATTTTTATCCGGACTGCTATGCCCGTCTTAGGAAGGAGCCAGCCTTAAAGGAGGAGACGGAGCCAGAGGTCATAGTTTTTTACCATAGTAAAGCTCAGACGTTACTATCGAGCTCGATGAAAGAGAGGGGCTTCACTAACTCAAAGGTGCCCGCCTTGAGTAGAAGCTTCCCTCCTTTGTGGCCTCTCCTACCAGACCCTTTCCCTTCTTGGAAAAGGGATATAAGGCTGCCTTAAATGCAGTGGAGGCAGGGAAACCATGCCCCTCCTTGGAGGAGTGCAAACCGTTATCTCTGACCTTGCCCTTGGACCAAGAAGACTGGAAGGACGTACACCTTACCTTCTCAGTCGGGAAACTAAAAGCTGATATTGCTGAACGCCAGTTCGGTGAGGCGCTTCAAAAACTGTCGGAGGCTCTCTTGCGTAGAGAGCAAGAGACAAAGGAAAGACTTGCGGCACTAGAAACGATGGCAAGTGACCCCAAGAACCAGGACATGTTCATGGTTGTGGCCAAAACCCATCTGGCCACAGTTACGAAGGATTTCTATAGCTTTATTAAAGCTAGGAGAGCCTGTAGAGAGTTCGTGTTCGCTTCGGTTGCGGTGAGGCACGAACCGAGGAAACTGATCTCCTCTCGTATTTGGGGTAAAGACCTCTTTCCCAATGAAGTGATTAAAGAGGTAGTAGACAAAAGGTCTAGGCCATCCTCTCGGCCGGCTAAACCCTACCGACAGCAACATCAACAACAACTTCCTGTGACCGCGGAGCCTCAGATTGTGGCACAACCTCCAACCACGTACCAGCTGGTACCTCAACAAACGGCGACACTGTCGCCAGTTCTTACCCCAGCCTCCGAAAGGCAGACTTCTTTCTTTCGTTCGAGAGCCAGAGGAACAGCCAGAGGTTCTTCTAGACGCCCTTCAAGAGGAAGGGGATCCAGGGGAGGATGCGGTCAAGGAGGCAAGGCCTCAGGTCCACAACAGTAGAAGTAGATACTTCCAGTAGGAGGGAGATAACAGCTTTTTAGGGACCGCTGGACCTTCGATCCCTGGGCCCACAGCCTAAATAAGAATGGACTAGGTTGGAGCTGGAGCAGTCCTCCACCTCAATTCCCTCAATTCTTCCAACACTCAACCCCCGCTCTGGAAGAATATGTCCGAGAGCTCTTAGTCAAAAGAGTAATCCGGAAGTCTAAGTCCATCAAATTCCAAGGAAGGCTGTTTTGTGTTCTAAAGGAGGACTCAGAAAAACTCAAAGTCATTCAGGGCATATGCTGTGTCTATAGACTTGTCTGACGCTTATTGGCACGTTCCAATTATTCGTCACTTATCCCCCTACATAGGCTTCAAGTTACTTCGATAACTTTACGCCTTCAGAACCATGCCTTTCGGGCTAAACATAGCCCCAAGGATTTTCACGAAGCTCGCGAACGTAGCCGTCCATCAGTTATGCCTAAAGGGGTCCAAGTAGTAGCCTACTCGGACGACTGGCTGGTGTGGGCAGTATCCAGGACAGTATGCATGCAAGCTTCTAAGATAGTGATCCAGTTCCTGGAACATCTGGGATTCAAAATCAACATCAAAAAGTCTCGTCTTTCTCCAGCTCAAAAATTTCAGTGATTGGGAATCCACTGGAATTTGGAGTCACATCGACTTTCCATTTCTAGTAAGAAGAGGAAGGAAATAGCAGGATCTGTCAAGAGACTATTGAATCCAAACGGATATCAAGACGCGAACAGGAGAGAGTGCTGGGCTCTCTACAGTTTGCTTCGATAACAGATCCAGTGCTAAGAGGACAGCTTAAGGATGCAACAGGAGGCTGGAGAAGATATGCATCAAACGCGAAGAAATGGCACCTGTCAGCAGTTCACATTCAAGAGTTCCGCAATGTGACAGCGGACGCTCTATCTAGGTTTACACCTATAGAGTCAGAATGGTCCCTTGACGCAGGATCGTTCTCCTTCATCTCGAGTCAAGTCCCAGAGCTGCAGATAGGCCTCTTTGCGACGAAAGACAACAAGAAAATAGTTCGTTACGTGTCCCCTCCGTTAGCGGAGGCAGTGGACGCTATGTCCCTGGGCTGGATCAGATGGTCCTGTATCTATCTGTTCCCTCCGCACACCTCCTTTTGAAGGTCCTCGATATGCTGAGATCCTTCAAATGGAAAGCTGCAATATTGGCCACAAGTGGCCAAATAGCGTGTGGTTCCCTCTGGCATTGGAACTACGATTAAAATTCGTTCCGCTACCGGATCCATCCCTGTCTCAGCGAGTACAGAAGTCGACTGTCTTCGCTCCATCACAGAAAACACGGAACCTACATCTCATGATTTTCTCTCCTTAACGATGAGAAAAAGATTCGGTGTTTAAAAGTCGGTTTAGACTTTTGAAGGAAACCAGAAGACATTATGAGGCTTCAGGGAAGAAATAGCTATCCTTTCTCAAGGTGAAGAAACTGAAAGAAATCCCGACAGATTCCTATTTATCATTCTTCATTCTCCTTCATGAGCAAGGTTTAGCAGCTCACACAATTCTATTGTTCAAGCCTGCCTTGACAAATTAGATACCATATGCCTTACAGGTTGACCTTTCTAACGACGTTCTTAATGAACTAGCCCTTCAGCGCTTCCAAAGACCATTTGCTTGGTCATTAGATATGATTCCTCATTGTGTATAAATAATGAACAATGAGGAATGGGCTTAGAAGGTTTTGAATTTAAGTCATATTTCTGTTTGTACTCGCCTTGGGGGCCAGAGTTACTGAATAGTGGCTCTCTCTACAGAGGAAGGCCACGTCCAGTTCTTGGAGGGAGAACTGATTCTATTTCCAGACCCAACGTTTCTTATCAGGAACAAGCTACCCACCAACAGCTGTGGTCCCTAGAGAATCTGCCCTCTGGAGGAAGATGCATCTCTATGTCCAGTGGAGTGCCTAAAGGTCTATCTTCATAGAACTTCAGACTTTATGGGAGGACAGCTGTTCAGAAGAGAAACCCTGGGTTCAAAGTTATCTATAACTAAGGGCGAAATTCACCCGTGTTATTCGCAGAACGGATCCAGACAGTACACCCGTTAGTCATGATCCGAGGAAAGTTGCCTCCTCCATAAAATTTCTTTAATTATATGGACTTTGAACATCCTTGTTTGCACACCAGCTGGTAGTCATCCAAGGTGTTCTTTATGCACTATGCGAAGCAAGTGGAGCAACTTATGAGATCTGTGGTAGCAGCAGGTAGAATTCTTTAACCTTCTGTTTTAAGTCTGCGAGGAACAGTGTATTTATTTTGGGACGATTAATTAAGAGGGTGCGCGTGTAGTCACTGTATGTTACTACACGCTGAGCGATAAGCCACGAAAGTGTCCTTACGAACTGTTCCATTGACGTCGGTAATCTATAGCATAATACAGACACTTGTGCCAAGCGTTTTTTACGCTAGTGTATGTAAACAGTATACAAACTATATCATTATTATTAATAATTCTATTGAAGTTTCCTAGTAGATGAAACAATATTTTCTGTTGACTGTTTTTCTTTATGCTTTTACATATATAATCCACATTATATAAATTTTATAAATGTGATCTGATTTGTTCATTTATTAAATTTTAATAAACTAGTTCATAATGAACCCTGCGTATTTTCGCCCACACTCATTTTATTAAAAATGTACTGAGCATTAAGATTAAAATATGGATATTTTTATCATGGTATGTCTTTCGAGACTGTTCCCTGATTCAAGCAAAAGTCCACTCACTCTAACCCTTCCTAGGAAGGGTTGACGTTGTACCCTAACGGGTTGGTGGCAAAGAGGCAAAATTTGTTTCTATGCGGATACAACCATTATCCAATAGTTACTAAGAGTGGTCGCATTGGGGAAGGTGTCACAAATTCATTCTGACTTTGGCGACTCTTATACAAACTTTACTTTATAATGTATAGGGCGAGACCACTATACAAGCTTGTCATTTTGTCATCCATAAGTTTTTATGTACTCCTCAAGACTTTTCCAGAGTCTAGTATGATTCATCCCTGTAGGGGGCAGGAAGCACTAACATAGTTCATGCTTAGACGAAATGATGTATGACGGTAACATCACAGGTCTCTAGGTCTAGACGGACCAGAAAAATACTTCCTTGAGAGTACGGCACTGATTGGGAATCCACAGATACAGTAATGCTCTGGTAAACTTCCATCAGGACAACATGGCCTGAGCCCAAAAAACTCCGCGAAAAATCTATTATTGGGTGAGGTAGCCATGTCGTCCTGATGGACCCGCCCTTCCTTTTATTGTAAAAGGGCTGGTTGACCCCTCCCTATGATACAGTATCTGTACCACCTCGTATATCGCTACAAGGAATAAAGAGGGCGCTACCGCCTTCATCAGATACACACTGGAAACAGAATAGGAGAGATGCCTTACGAGCGGCTCTCTTTTCATTCTCGTTTCAGATTCTTGTCACTATTCCCCCTCGAAGCGTTAATAATGTTCAGGGCGAAGATAGCTATGTGACGTGTCAAGAATACGTCCTCTGATCTTATGCGATATCCCTGTGAGATTATTTAGGGATATTCGCTCCAGGAGTTAGAATTCTGGATACCTTACGGTAAAATTCTCTGGGAATATCACTGTAGTCAAATATACCCTAGAAAGCTACCTTATAGGAACTTCCATCAGGACGGCATGGCTACCTCACCCAAAAATAGATTTTTAGCTTCACTCAAAATCCGTTATATATATATATATATATATATATATATATATATATATATATATATATATATGTATGTATATATATATATATATATATATATATATATATATATATATATATATATATATATATATATATATATATTTATATATGTGTGTGTGTGTGTGCTTGTGTGCATATATGTGAGTGTGTAGGTGTGTATGTAAGATGATGGGGGGTTATGTATTAGTACTTCTTTTATTTTCATTTCTATTGAGATTTGCAATCAGTTCTGGTTAAATCAAGAAGCAAAACTACATGCAATGCTTTGCAGCTGCGAGTGAATCAGCGTTGAATTAATTTTTGCTAAATCATTTTGTGGTGTTGTGAGATTTTCGTTGATTATAAAAGTTTACCGTCACTTTTTTTTTTTTTTTTTTTTTTTTTTTTGCCGTGCAATATCATCGGTTGTCAATAAAGGGAATTTTATAACAAAATGATCACGATTAATTCCGACTGAGAGAGAGAGAGAGAGAGAGAGAGAGAGAGAGAGAGAGAGAGAGAGAGAGAGAGAGATAAAACCTTTCTTATCAGTCAACTTAATCTTTTTCCTGTCAAGGTGATGTTAGTTATATATTTTATAGTAGCACTGATTATTCTCTCTCTCTCTCTCTCTCTCTCTCTCTCTCTCTCTCTCTCTCTCTCTCTCTCCCCCTCTCTTCCTCTCTCAGTGGTCGAAATCTGTGAAAAAATTTGACATTTTCATTCATTGTGCTCATTCACTCTCTCAGCTTGTAGGTCGAACATGAGTCCCGTATTTGGTATGGAAAAGTAGATCATTACCTCTGATAAAGAAACTATAATATTTACTTTTAGTTCTATTATATAATTACTTAGGCAAAAGGAATATTCTTATTGTCATCAAAATTATTTAGATGCTGATTTCGAAGGAGATATTTCGTCACGTTAGAGGGGATAATCATATTATTTCTATAAAGAAAAAAAAAATCTCTAATGCAATAAGTGGTGGCACATTCTTGTTTCTATTATTTCCTCAAACCTAGCATATTAACAGAAAAAGAATCTAGTATTGACAAATATCGAACAAAATATATTGGCGTAAGAACCCATCTCAAGCCCTTCGAAAGTTTATCTCATATATATGCAATCAATCATTATTTTCCTCAATACCAAAATTAAAATATCTTTTTCCATGAACACACTTTCTTTAAGAGACCACCACAATTGATTACATAGCATCAAAGCATGGTAGGTATTATTGGACTCGATTATCAGTAGCGTTCCATTCGAAAACTCTATTCTTTTTCCTTGTTGCAGTTTAACGAGTACATATCAAAGCATAGCATTAGTTGAGCAATGGTATTTTCTCCAATCGGACAACAAACCTTACAGGGTAAAACTGTTTAACCATTCCTTGTATATTGATATTCATGTCACAGCGTATGACAGGTAGTTTAGACCATGGACGATTTACTGTTACACGCTGTATCATCCAGCAAGGGTATATACGTGCAAACTTTATATCAATGCCGATCTGCTTAGTTGAAGAATTATATTCCTGTTACCCAGTTGTGTCTTAGCTCATTCTTAAGTTTGTTTTTACTTGCTACAAGCAAATAAACTTTCAAGGAAAAAACTCGGACTAATCAAACATGTTTCTCAAAATCCGGAGTCCTTGTCAAGCAATGATTCATGTAATGCAGTTCTTGGGAGGCACTTGTTACAGATGGGAAGAATTTCCATTCAAGCCCAAGTTCAGTATGGGTCTTTGCATGTGGTCGCTCTTCACCAAAATCACTTTTATCTTTCTGATTTTCGTGAGTAAAGAAAATAATTTCTATGGTTTCGTGGATGCAACATTCAGTAACTTCGTCATGGAATACTGCTGTGTCATCCTAGCAGTAGCAGATGTAATTTCCCCCATATTTCTTTCTTTCCATTGTAGACAACTGACAGCACTACTAGAGGGAATTGAAGAGTTGAAGAAATTCTCTGACATTAAAAAGATAAAAGGTATCAGTTGCTTCCATCTGTTTTGTCTCTTAGTAACATACACCACGACACCCATCCTCTCTGCATGTAGACTGATAACGGAACCAGAATGGAAGGACAATATTACTGCATATGTCGTTGGACTTTGTGTGGCATTTTACGTCTTTTTAAGCGGGATGATGGTCCAAATGCTCTTTCTTGAGCTCGGCGAGGAAATCGTACATCTTCTGTGGGTAAATGTTCTTACTTTTTGTACGGATGTAACAATGGTTTTCTCAAACAAGGACATTCGATTGATGCATCAGAGTAACGAGGAGAATCATAATGCAATTTCTCCTTCTTTCAAAGTACCTCAAATGTTAAAATCTTTTGAAAAAACTACACCGAGTATTGACCTTCACTGTCCATTAAAAGAAGTCCCAGCATCCGTTCACAAGACAGTTTTAGACAGCATATTAAGAGCCGAAAGACAGTTTACAGAGTTAAGTTACAATGGGTATAGTGGGTTCAGCTATCAGTTCTTTTCGTTAATTTTCTTCTTATTTGATTTTGTACATTTACCAGTAACTAAAGTACAAGTTGAGTATTGGAGATATTTCTTTTTACAAAACTATAAAGGGATTGGTAAAATAATTCATTCATTTCAATTGAAGAGTTCAATTATACCTATCTAAAAATGGAAATGACGTATGTATATATATATATATATATATATATATATATATATATATATATATATATATATATATATATATATATATATACGTATATATATATATATATATATATATATATATATATATATAATATATATACTATATATATATATATATATATATATTCAACTTTATGCATGTTGTAAATATATCAGATATTGTCAGTGCATTTGATCTGAACTGTATATAAAACTAAAAAGTGTACTTTACAATTTGAGGAAATGACATTCGACATTTGAATCCTGGGGCCTAGAGGATGATTATGCGATAATCTATCATAAAACCTTACGCAATTTCTCTTGAAATTCTTCTTCTGTCCTCAGGTGGAGTCTCTACAGTCCTTCTCATCAGTTGCTTTCTCCTGTTTGTCTCAGCTATAGCGGCCATCATAAGCACCACCTTTCTCATGGCCAACAATGTCATCCGAACGGGAGGCGTCGTCAGCTGTTTTCTTGTGAATATATTCAGCCTCTTCCTCTTCTGCAGATTAGGACATAAGTTTGAGGCATTGGTATGTTTGTAGTATTAAAGAGAGTTCTAGTATGATTTGTGTATTTATAGTATAAAATTATTTTAGCAAATTATATGATATTTTGTAGTAAGGTTTATTTATTGTCAAAAGTTCAAATGTATATCAAATTTGTGTAAAGACCTGATACGTTTCTTATAATGTCTATATTTGTCGAGGATAAGAAGATAGTGTTAAGTTTGTGATTTACATACAGATGTATTGTTACTAGAGACAAACTTACCTAGAATAAAAACTCATCTCAGCTTTTAATCAAAATTTGCAAGCAACATCATTTTCTCTCATCTCTTGAAAAATTAAAGCCGTTCTTGTTTCATGGAGTGTTGGACGCCGTCACGAAAAAAAAAAAAATCTCCCAGCTAAACATTTTGGAAATTGGATTGGAAGTAAATGCATGGTGAGGCTATTTTTTGGTAAAGTCATTATTACTACGTAGATGTATAAAAAATGCGTGCGAGAGCATTATTATAAAGAAAAATTCCAATGAATATCAGTTACATTGATCCTAACATCTGTGAAGGAAAAAGTTGCAATTTAATGTTGAGTTTCATGAGAAAAAAATAGAATAATGTAAAATAAAAGCCATTAAATCTACTACGAGTTCATAGTGACTATTTTTTTCAGTTTACTATATTTACAAACAGTCAGCATTGACCTTTGAGGGTAAATTTAGAATTTTTAGTTATTGAAAAACATATTGTCGAAAAACATTGCTTCTATACGATAAAAGTTACTTAGCCATATTTAGATACAAACATGAAAGTTGAAGTCTACCATAAGAAAATAAAATAAATGATTAAAGCATCATAGCTATCTATTTTAAGCCAAGTTGATAATTATTACAGATTTATTGGACCCAATGCATGAAAGTTAACCATAATCACGCCAATGCATACAATTGCTTGAACAATATATCTATCTATAGGCCTATTATTACTTATCATACGTAAATACCTAAAGTTACATATCATATATGTACATATATATATATATATATATATATATATATATATATATATATATATATATATATATGCATATATATATATATATTATATTATATATATATATATATATATATATATATATTGTATATTCATATAAATACTTATGTACTATATATATATATATACTATATATATATATATATATATACATACAGTTTTATATACGTACACATATGTATTTATATGAATATACATGTGTGTATGTGATGTATGTTTGTTTGTTAATGGTATTTCTTTACATTTCCAGGTAGACACGGCAGTTAAGAACATCATAAAAGTGTACGAATTTGTGTTGGGTGACGACCAGAAAACAATGGTAAGGTTCAGTAAACAAATCATTCAAACATTTTGCACGCCATGTTTAATTTTTTAATTTCTGGTATGAGTAAATCCATCTCCTAAGTTGCAATTAAATGAATCCATTGAGATTTTTTAAACTGAATGTTTACCTGAATGTAAAATATTTCATTCCAAGATAGCTGCCCTTATTCATCTTCATCCAGGTTACGTATCACCTCTAAAAATCCATCGAAAGAGAGAGAGAGAGAGAGAGAGAGAGAGAGAGAGAGAGAGAGAGAGAGAGAGAGAGAGAGAGAGAGAGAGAGATTAATTTGTCCTCCAATATTAATTTAGGCTAAACATCTAATCAGTTGATTACATATTTGACAATATGATTATTGTTAATTTCCAGGAAGAAGATTATGTTTTAGCTTCACTGGTTCTTATCCTGAGAGGCCTACGAGGGAAATGGGCTGACGTAGAAGAGAGAGAGAGAGAGAGAGAGAGAGAGAGAGAGAGAGAGAGAGAGAGAGAGAGAGAGAGAGATAGCATTATGATCTCGATGCTAATGAAAAGTTGTGAAATAAAGCCAATGCAACTTTAATACATCATTTATAGAAAAAAAATTACAATGACGTTTAATATTTCACAATTTCATACTTTGTAATTGTTAGACATCTAATAGTTACACTGTTACAAATTTGCATTAAAACAACGGTAAATGCCCTGCAACATCTATTCCATGATTTTTATCGTTTCAAAAACGGATATATTAACGTAAGGGAGTGATAACAACAAAGTGAGGTAAAATTACGGTAGGTTGTATTTTTCTGAAAAACAGCTGAGGACAGTATGTTTTTACGGAGAATTTCCGATTAAAATTACGGTTTTTTTTTAACAGTGTAATAAATAGAGTATGGGATAGATTTAAGAGTTGCTTAATGTAAGTAATTGTGAAGAAACTAAATTCTTTTTGAACCAGGTATATCGTCTCATCCTTCGACTGGAATCAATGAAATCGTTCGATATGGGAGGATGGTTTCTTCTTCGTAATTCTACTCTCCTGACGGTATTTATATCTTTCGTTTTGATTAGCCATGCTGTTACGATGCCAGATAATATCTAGTAATCAATCAATCAATTTAATTACCCAATGTAATAAGTAAAATAATCTTAATAATGAATTAATGCCTTAAAGATACTTTCTCCATTTTCATAATTCACATATATTGCTTCTAATACCTTTTGTCATTCTAAACTTGTGATTGGTTATAGGAATTTATCTTTCAAATAAGTAAAAAACAAAAAATTGAATTAAGATTTATTGCAATTGTCTATTTCATGTCTTAAACACAATTTCCATATTTCCTTTCTTCACTGTGCTATTTTCCCTGTTGGAGCTCTTGGACTTATAGCATCCTGAGTCTCCTTTTAGGGTTGTAGCTTTGCCAATAAGGCAATAAAAGCAGCTTTCTGAATAATATTAGTTATTTTCAATGATGAAATAAATTAATTGATGCTCGTAGCTGATAGTTTTACTTTTATCTTTTTCAGATATTAAACGCCATCGTAAGTTATGTGGTAATACTCTTACAAATAGGAATGATGCTAGCCTTCGAAGATTCCCCTTCTGCTAACATGACAGGGTTAATGAATAGCACCCTCGCGTGGTAGTGGAAAAAGAGTTTCTTAATTTTTGTTATGATAGATTTCTTTGGTGTAATGTTATTATGTTTTTTTTCACAAGTTTTAGAAATAGAAGTAGAATATTTCACCGATGTCACTTCATGGAGTGTACTGAAAATATGTTTTTTTTTTCTCTCTCTCTGTTTTTTCAAATAGAATTTTATATTACTTTCATTTTTATATTGCGTTCATAAATAAATCTAAGGTATAAAACAATTCAGTAATAAATAGTGACTTTATTCTTTAATGTTGCATTGCTGCGTATTCTGAAACGATAAAAATATGTTATAAGAAAATGGTTGGTTTTGTATTGTAATTAAAGAGAATTGAAACATTTCATTCAAATGTACCATAGCTTTATCGAAAAAAAAAAAAAAGTTTGAGACCAATAGAGTTTTGGAAATATTATACCTCTCCCAACAAGCTAGCATTGCCATTTAAAAGGCTTTTCCAGCATCGTTTCACTCATTCCACTACAGCCTGACGAAGAGAGATGATACCCTTGAAACACGTAGCTGTAAAATTTTTGTTGTACTTAAATTGTGATTTTTGTATTGAACACTCGACTAAGACTTACCCTGAAATAACTTCCCAACCATGAAGTATGACATTTGCTCAAGCACTGACAGAACGCGTCAATCCAGAAAAGAAGATCATCCGAGCTATCGAGAAGATAGAGTTTAAAATTAATGCTACTGAGGCAGCCATTGTATTCAACCAAACATTCCTTAAGGAGGGTCTACTACCAAAAAGAAATAGTATAGTTATATTGGAAAAAAAATACATAGAAAGTTACGTAACCACAAGTAGTCCCAAGAAAGAATTTTTTGAAAAAAAAAAAAAAAACTTTTAATCCTAACTTGGCTTCTCAGCACCTTATTCAAAGTATTCTAAAGTTCTTGGAATTTGGTTACGGTAGCGAGTGATGATAAAAGTTTATTTTTAATCTCCTGGAGAGAAAAAAAAATGTCCCATAAGCTCTTTTCATGTTTCATTTTCTGACAGTGTACGTCAACACACTCTTTGGCCCAGATTAACTTTGGGTAGACACTGAAAGTTTGCTGGATTTCAAAAAGTTTTTTGTTTCTTCTTTAATTGCGGTGTCATTTTCTAAGCAGTGAAATATATTAATGTTTTTTATGCTCGTATTTTAATGACAGTAATTTTGATATATATCCTGAGCAATGTCAAATGAGTAATGAAGAACTGGTTTACCAACTGAAATATTTATAGAAGCTTTAACAGCTATTGATTTTTTGTCCATTAAAAACAGAAATGGGCATATTGAAACCAAACAATATTCTGAAAACAGTAATTAAGAAGTATATAGTATAGGGAATTTTGTTCTTTATTCTAAATTCAGCACTAGATTTCAGGCTTAAAATGCATCTTACATTTCGTTTGAATATGGACAGTGAAAAGAAAGTCGTTCTTTCGTTCATTTTAGAATGACTTGCACTGAAAAGAACTAATAATGATTATATTACTTTTTTTTTTGTATTGAAAGATCTTTCGTAGAATTAATTTCTAGATTATTTTTTTTCCATAAAATGTATTGAGTCTGGAGGATTTTATGAGAAATTCTACCAATATTGCAAGAAAATAACAAAGAATTCTGGTAAACAAAATATAGGTTTGTATTTTTCAAACATACGGTAATTGTATGGTGTCCCAAAAATTCAATAAGATGACCATAAGGAGAAAATATATTTCCACATTATTAATGAAACAAATCATAATTGTTAGAGGATAGGGATAATACTGAAAAAAAGGCAAAATTTTCAAAAAAGAAGTTGCCTCTATGCAGAGAGAGAGAGAGAGAGAGAGAGAGAGAGAGAGAGAGAGAGAGAGAGAATCATAATACAGGAACACAAACATACCAATTAATATTTAATGCATTATTTATTTTGGATTTGTAATGGATAACCATCATAGCATCAAAACATTGTTATTTCTAGTTCATAAACAATTATAGATAATTCTGACTCTAAATATAATCAGGTATTTAAAATGTTTAATTTTGAAAATGCTGTTAACAAGAATATTTATTGAATGCTAAAATCAAAACATTTCCAATAATACTGGAATAATTAGGCCTTTTAATCAATGAAATCCCTTATCAAAAATTAAATACTATTTAGAGCATTCATTATTAAAATAGGAAACTCTCTCTCTCTCTCTCTCCTCTCTCTCTCTCTCTCTCTCATACACATGAGAAGTTATTGAATATGGAATCAAGGTATCGTAATTAAAAACGTATTTTTCAAGCCCTTTTTAATGAGGCAGTGTGGTAATCTCTCTCTCTCTCTCTCTCTCTCTCTCTCTCTCTCTCTCTCTTTTCAGAAGATTTTTTATTATCTATGAAAGGGCTAAAAATCACGTTTCTTTACTTTTCTTAAGGCATTAAGATAATTAAGATTGTCTTTCTTTTCATATAATATATTATTAATTTTATCCTTATCTAAACATTTCATTCACTTTCTTTTAAATTATCAAGTTTTTATTATATAGAAAAGAACTTCATATCTTATCTCATTTATCTTTCTTCATTTTTCATTTATTGACTCCCCTATGTTTTTTTTTTTTTTTTTTTAATGTTCTCTTTTCATCTTTAGAATTGTAAACCTTTTTTTTTCTAAAGGACTTTGATTACTTTGAAGTTTGCTCTACAAGTTATTGTTAATTATGGAAAATACCCGTTAGATCTATTAGCTGGAAGACCACATGAAAAATACTCCCGGATTTATTATGCATAAAGTTTATTTTTTCTTATTTCTTTATCTGGTTTACATTGATATGAGATATTATATAAAAGGAATTTATATATATATATATATATATATATGTATATCTTCTTATATATATATATATATATATATATTTATATATGTGTGTGTGTGTGTATATATATATATGTGTGTGTGTGTGTGTATATATATATATATATATACATATATATATATATATATATATATGTATATATATATATATATATGAACATATATATATATATATATATATATCCATATATATATATATATATACATATATATATATATATATATATATGTATATATATATATATATATATATGTATATATGCAATGAAAATAGATATGAGTAATGGTAAGATTATATACAATGCAAATGCAGAAAAACAACAACAAGGGTTATAAATGAACCTCTAGAGATTGTTAATGAAATACGTACTTAATACACACGTTAAGTGTTTCCCCAGGACATAAGACCGAAATTAAAAGAAGAATAAGCACGGTATGGAGAACCTTTTGTAAACAAAATGAGATTAGGCAAAGTAAATGACACAGTATATATACGAAATTTTACGCTTCTAGTAATTTCACTTTTTGTTAGGATAATCTACCGATTTTTGATACACACTTTGTAAAGGCCCATGTTTACATGTAATCCCTTATAAAAAAAATGATGAAATAAATTGAAATATAAAAGACTTTTTTATATTCATCTATATTCCTTTACAGAAAAAAAATATATAAAAATCATATGTAAACATTGGTTTTATTTAAGCATCTATTTACTGAAAATCATAAATGAAAGATATATAGTGTGTTGCTTCAAGAGTTTAATAAATAGTAAGACTCCCGAAAAAAAATGAAATTCCTTATTGTATATATTTTGAGAAGTTTTATCCTTAATATTATTGTAATTGTTATCATTATCATTATTATTACTAATGTCTGTTTTAATCATTAAAATTTCCACAGCAAAGTAGTCCCTTCTAAAGACTTGCTAATATCTCGCATTAGCTAAGATGATCACCACATAGAATAAAAAGGAAGATAGAATCAAATGAGAGAAAGAAGTAGTCATTATCCCAGATAGCAGAAAATTAGAGCCAATTATGATATAATCATGTAGGTCAATGGCGGATTTTGGAATCTTTTACCGAATTTTTTAAAGGCCAAGAGTGAACTCTATTGAAACTTTATTGTGGGATTTTAAGACTTTACACAAATAGAAATTCCTCTGCCAGCATTTAGAGATAATTAAAATATTTACTAAGGGCATTGTTAAGAGATCCATGTCAGTCTTCTTATACACATCAACACTTGACAAGCCTTATCTAAAATATATATTGATAATTATGTAATAGTTATCATTATAAATAGAATAGTCTATTATAAGATATCTTAATTTTCAAATAGATAGTTTTCATTATTTTAATAAAAACATCAATTTTTTCATAGTTTCAATCACGTAATATTTATCTTTAGTAATACTCACCAGTAGGTAGCCTCATAAGAAAACAAATAATGGAAAAAAAAAAACATAAGAGAATAGTAACTTACTTTATTATTTTATTAATTACTTTATTAGTTTATCACTGATTTTTAAGTTGATGAAATAATAAAGACGACCGTAAGTTCCTTGAATTTCTTTTCATAATTTTGTCCACGTTAACTTCCAAGTTATTCTAGCTATATGTTATCTACGTTTTAAAGGTTTAAAGGCCGCTCATGAATGGCAGAGGCAAGCGACAGTGACATTACCCTATCAAGCAGGACAATACCCTAGAAACTGATCATATATCCATATGATCAGCTCCCAAGCCCACTCTCTACCCAAGGTAGGACCAAGGAAGGCCAGGCACTGGCGTCTGATGACTCAGCAGATAGACCTATAGGCTCCCCCAAACACCCCATCCTTAGCTGACAAGGATGGTGAGGTTGTAGCGACCAAATAAACAAACGATTTTGAGCGGAATTCGAACCACAGGCTGGCGTTCACCAGACAGGAACGTTACCGCATTGGTCACCACAAGATAAGGTAAGAGGGGATATGAGGAAAAAAATCTGTTACGATTATTAAGCAATTATTTTATATTGTAGAAATATAAGGATTTAGGAATAGGGTTTATATCTCCAAATTTCCCCTTTATGGTCAGCCTTCTATATCAAGTTTTACTGGACACTTATAGAAAATTCAAGAAAATTCTTTCGAGGAAATTGCTTTAGGAACATTTGTTATTAATATCTTTAATATTTTGTGTAAATATTTTGTGAGAAGGCGATGCTGTAAATTGTACATGTTGTTTTAACATTCAATCTCCTCTGATGATGAGATATTTTCTTTATGAATTACCATCACTTGGAATTTCACTTGTATTACAAGAGTATCATTTATGTCAAATCTTAAACTGTACAGAACCCTTTTGATTAATTGTAACAATAACTCTGAATTTAGTTCCATTTAATTGCCTTTAGCTGCAACTCAGTTATTTACCTCTAGTTATTAGTTCCTATAGAAAAGTTTATCGATTTCAAAATAATTTTATTATTAGCCCCTTTGAGAATGACATATTTTTCAAGCCCAATACAAAAAATTTAAATAGGAGGATATCTTTCATTAAATTCGTCATGCGTCATGGTTTATAATTAACTTACATATTATATCTATCATCCCTGCCAAACTTATATAATTTATCCTTTAAGATTGTACACAAGGGTTATGGTGTCCGGTGTAGTAACGTTCCTGACTGGTGAACGTCAGACGGGTGTTAGAGACCCGCTCAAAACTCGTTAATTTCTTTGGTTGCTGCAACCTTACCATCTTTGTGAGCAAAGGATGGGGCTTTGGGGGAGCTTATACGTCTACCTGCTGAGTTATCAGCAGCATTGCGTGGCCCTCCTTGGTACTAGCTTGGGTGGAGAGGAGACTTGGCCGCTGATCATATGTATACATGGTTGGTCTCTAGGGTATTGTTCTGCTTATTAGGGCAATGCCACTATCCCTTGCCTCTGCCATTCATGAGCTGCCTTTAAATCTGTAAGTCCACTTATTCCCCACCTCGAAGTTCATCTACTCGAAACCGAAGACGTGTCTTGGTTTCTTCCTATCGTGTATCTCTATAAAAGCTCTCCAATCAAAGCTTCCCTCAGTTTCCACTCGTTTTTTTAATGCTCAAAAACACACAACTCAATCTAAGTTGAGCAAGAATGTTCTTCTTCCATCCAAACTATTTGTGAAGTTCAATTCTAACTCCAAAGGCCCGAACGTCCCTGCTAGAATAAAACTTCGTGTTTTATTGGAATGTAGATTATCAACACTGTTAGAAATTTGTCGTAAAATAACGATAAATGTCTAGCAACATTTATTCCAGGATTTTTGCCGTTTCAAAAACGGATACAATGACGTTCAGGAGTAATATTACGGTCAACCACCAGTAAAAGATAATAACAAAGAAAGGTAAAATTACGGTCACTTGTATTTTTTCTGAAATACGGCTGAGAACTGTTTATCTTTAAGAAGAATTTCCGATTAAAATTAAAGGGGTTTTTTTAACAGTGAAGAAAGAAAAACATTCACAAACAAAGATGCTGTTATATAATGGCATTAGGATAAAAAAAAGTAAATATTCTTATTATAATTTTGCCAGGAATAGAATGAGATGAATGAATTGAACTACAACAACCAGATGAAGAAAACAAAGAAAAAGGGATTCTTTCTTCACCTTGATATAAATATTGAAAAAAAGAAAGAAATTCCATACCAGATGTGGAGCAAAATCCAAAATAATATAAAAAAAAGAAAGGCTCATAACTAAAATGTAGATTATCAAGAAAAGAAATATTTATGTGTAGAATATAGATTACCTTGTGATTGAAATGACAGGCTGAGGTTAAATGATTCGTGCAACCCAGATTGAATCCAATATATAAGATAATATTTACGACCAGGCAAAAAACTGCATCCAATCTGGAAGTAAAGCATTAAGAATTAATTATATCAATATATCAAACTGAAGCATAGAGACCGTTATTATTATTAAAGCTATAGAAAAGAAACAAGGTTCAAGAACTATTATTATTATTATTATTATTATTATTATTATTATTATTATTATTATTATTATTATTATTACTTGCTAAGCTACAACCCTAGTTGGAAAAGCAGGATGCTATAAGCCCAGGGGCTCCAACAGGGAAAATAGCAAAACGAAAAGCTTTCTTGTTTGAGAATAAAAGAAAAATATGAAAGTCAGTATTCTTGATATCTTCAAATATTGAAGATAGTTGAATTCATAATTCACACTAATACTAATTTCTTATCAACGATGGTCCTTTTCTAAAAATATTATTTTGTTTACAAAAGCTAAACAATTTTCTATTGATATATCAATGAACTATTCTGTTTGATATAAAAGGGAAACACAGAAATGAAATACGATTTCTAATTTCTTTGACTTATTAACACAATGATTTACTTCAATGAGATCATTTGAACAATTTAGAATTAGATTTGTTATGACACTATATGTGTCCCATCGGTCAATACTAAAGTATTCCTAGTCAATTTATTAAAAAACTGTTTACTGGATCCAGATAAATCCGTTGTCCTTCTGACGACATGGAGGCAAATACCTTTGAAATAATGCATTTATTCTGCGCAAATGTTATGATGATAATTATAGAATATATTTCTGATGAAAGAGTATGATAATAATTATATTGTACACAAAAACATTCACAACACTGTTCTTAATCAGCTCCTTTGATTTAAACTTCAAAAGTCCGACGCTGTAACAAAATTACAAAATTTCATCGATGAAATTACATTGAAATATACTACTCGCTCACGGCACGATGATTATGTCTAGAATCATTCATGTCAATTTCCTTAAGAACTATCAATAGAGGGAGGGGTTTGGTTAGTTGTACACCTGCTAGTCCTGTTTGATGACAGACACTGTGGAGAGGAAGAATTTTCTTCGGGGATATTCATTCCTAAACTAAAAAATTGTACCCTAATTGGGCCGCATCACTAGTAAGACCTTATTTAGAATACGACGTCAAATTCTGGGCACAAAGTATTCAGAAGGGTATAGATAGACTGGAAGCAGTACAAGCTAGGGCCACCAAGCAAGTTCCAACACTAAGACAATTTATATATAGACGGAGGATGTAACGTTTGAGCCTATATGATTAACATACTCGACGAGTATTCAAAATTCTTAAAGGAATAATAAATGTAGATTACAACAATCCCTTCACGCTTATCACAAATCAGTTCAGAGGCACCGGAATTGAAAAGATACAACACCACTCAATGTGGTATTTTCTTCACATACAAAATAGCAAATACATGGAACAGACCTCCAGCGGATGTAGTAAGCAGTAACACGGTAAACGAGTTCAAGAATAAGTTAGACAAGATCATAAAATCTTCTCTAAACCTAATGCTCGACTACCCAAGAAGCAATGGAGTCTCCCTGGATATTCTAAAAAGACTTTGAGACATCCAAAATCCTTGTAACTCCTTGTAACTCCATGTGAACAAACTTAAATTATTTTGGCCCTGAAGACGTATATCACATACATACATACATACATACATACATACATACATACATACATACATACATACAAATCAGAGAAAATCGCCATATTACAGTAAACTAAAAACTCAAAATGTTAGGAAATGCGAAATAGAAGAAAGGATCATTCAAAATAGCGTGCAGACAGATTCCGTGTCCAAGAAAGACAATATTAGTTGTGACAGCTTCATTTCTTTCTTGCAGGAAAGATATGGAGCTGTAAATATGGACTTGGGGATTCCGTTCCAAATGTACAATCTTGCAGCAATGCAGTTGTAAAAATATTCTTTTATTATTATTATTATTATTATTATTATCATTATTATTATATCTATGTATCTATATATATATAATATATATATATGTATATATATATATATATATATATATATTTATATATACATATACACGTATATATAAACACACACACATATAAACGCATATGTATATATACACACACACACGCATATATATATATATATACATCACAGTATATATATATAATATATATATTTATATATGTATATATATGCATATATATATATATATATATGTATATATATACAGCACAGTATATATATATATATATATATGTGTGTGTGTGTGTGTGTGTGTTTGTGTGTGTGTATATGTACGTATGTATGTATATACTTTTTAAAAATTGAAAACAAGAAAGTATTTACGATGTTTTTATGGTATTCGATACATATGAATAAATAGAACTATTTGTGAAAGATGTTTCTCATTTTACACATGGCATAAAAAGTTTGGACTCATCATAATGTAAGAAAAGATTATTGATGATGTGTTAGCAATTGAATACAAAATTCATTAAACATTAAATGTAAGAATAAACGTGCAGACTAATTACTTAGAAGTTTAATCAAAATGCACAAAAGATAAAACATTAAATACTTTACATGGAACCCCATGTGGGTCACCTAAGTAATTTTAATGCTATGAGTGTCAAGGCTCTCATGAATCCCCTTATCGTGATTTACATTATTGGTTTATCTATTTGGTACCTCGGTATAAAAATTCTTAATATTTCCTTTTAATCTAGCCGTCGATAGGCCAAGTTATATGTTTAATGCTACAAAGAAATATCAATTTAGAGAAATAATTGAATTGATTATTCTATAGATATTCGACCAAAAATACAATATATATATATATATATATATATATATACATATATATATATATATATATATGTGTATATATATATATATAATATATATCAATTTACAATTACTATGGCTCAATGCAATTAATTTTACCCACCCATTACTTAATGGTTTCCAGTGAGAGTGGGGCTGAGACAGGGATGTGTGATGTCGCCATGGGTGTTCAATTTGTTTGTTGATGGAATGGTGAGAGGTGAATGCCCGAGTGCTTGGTCGAGGAGTGAAAGTGATCGACGAGAGTGATCATGAACGGGAGGTAAATCAGTTGTAGTTTCCAGATAATACTGTACTGGTTGCAGACTCGGAAGAGAAGCTTGGTAAATTAGTGATAGACTTTGGAAGGGTATGTGAGAGAAAGAAGTTGAGAGTTAATCTGGGTAAGAGTATGGTTATGAGATGCATGAAAAAAGGAGGTGGTGCGAGGTTGAATGTCATGTTGAATGGAGAGTTACTTGAGGAAGCAGATTAGTTAAATACTTGGAGTCTGTTGTTGCAGCAGATGTACGTCAGAGGGTGAATGAAGGATGTAAAGTATTGGGGGCAGTGAAGGGAATGGTAAAGAATAGAGGGTTAGGCATGAATGTGAAGAGTTTTTTGTATGAGAAAATTGTTTTACCAACTGTGATGTATGGATCGGACTTAAAGGAAATGGAAGTGACGGAGAGACAAAAATTGAATCTGTTTGAGATGAAGTACTTGAGGTGTATGACTTGGGTATCTGGATTAAATAAGGTTAGTAACGATACTGTGAGGGTGAGAACGGGAGTAAGAAAGGATTTAGCAGCTAGAGTTGATATGCATGTGTTGAGGTGGTTTGTACATGATGAGAAAATGGAAAGTGGCTGTCGGCTTAAGAAAGTGGTGAATGCGAGAGTTGATGGGAGAAGTACAAGAGGAAGGCCAAGGTTTGGGTGGATGGATGGAGTGAAGAAAACTCTGGGCAATGGGGGGACAGATGAAAGAGAGGCAAGAGAGCGTGCTAGAAATAGGAATAAATGGCGACCAATTGTAACGGAGTTCCGGTAGGCGCTGCTGCTTCCTCCGGTTGCCTTAGCGAACTCGGAGGGAACAGCAGTAGGGGATTCAGCGCATTAAACTCCATTTGTGGTGGATAACGGGAGATGGTGGGCTGTGGCACCCTAGCAGTCCCAGCCAAACTTGGCTGAATCCCGCGTCAGGCTGGGAGGAGCGGAGAGAGGAAAGGTCCCCTTTTCTTCCTGCATTTGATGTTGGCTACACCTCAAAATTGGGGAAAGTGCCTTGGTAAATAGATAGATAGATTACTATCTTTCATTAAATTCTTATAAAAGTCCATGTTAGAAAATTATTATAAGAATTAGATTGAGGGGCAATATAGAGGGCTTACGAGTACATGATATAAGATGATGTCTAATTCGTAGTGAAAAATAAAAAGTTTGTGGTGTCCTATTGGAAGCATCCCTTTCTGATAATCTGTTAGACGGAATTTCGAACACCGCTCAGGCTCGATAGTCTCTAGCAGTATCTGGAACCTCGACATCCTTGTGACCTAGGAATAGGGGGTTTGGATTAACCTCCCTGATCCTTGGGTTTTATCTTGTCCTTTTCCTCTGCCATTCATGAGCGACCTTTAAACTATTATGATAAAATTGAGAAATAAAATAGTGGACCGTCTCTGTTATCAGTATTGACTAAAATTTAAATCAGCATTATTCTTTTTGCTTACAAAACGTTTGTTACCTGGAGATCTGTTCATCTTGATCATAGGTGTCAATAACAACTCTCTGACTCCACACCTTCCTTTTATGTTTATTATTTATATAATTTTTCATAGATTACATATTCACATTAAATAAAACTCTTTTATTATTACATAAAAAAAAAAACTGTTTTTTTGTGAAATTCCTTTTTACTTCCATTTGCCTGCAGAAATATGGGTGCAGTTCGAGGAACATAAATTGCTTCACCCCACTTTCGCAACCCCCCTCCCCCTCCTTCCACCAACCCCAGCAGCCTTTTTCTATGACTTAAACTTATGAACTCCAATGAGTCATGAGGTAAATGGGGTCACGGCTGCTGACTTAGATGTACTGGAGTAGATTTTCTAACAAAAACACATTCGTTATTTCAATGACAGGTGGATGTTTTTCTTTGCGCTAAATGGAGAAAAGACATGAAAACGTTTTCCAACTTGTCGTGTAAGAAAAATCTGATGTTGATATAAATATCTTAGGGAAAATATTTTTTCTTCTTACTTCCTATATCTTCTCCAGTTTCCGATTCGAAACAGGTTTCAGAATAATGCGCTTAATGGAATTTATTGACGACTCCTTCTCAAATTGAATTTCGTGTGAGCCTTGGATTTCCAGGTATTTAAATGAAAATCTAGTTGATTAAATTTCATTCCACCAAAAAGCACAGAAAAAAATTATACAATAAATGACTTATTGTTTCATTTCAAGACGTTTGCGTTACAAGACCTAAGGAGAAACGAGTTAAAGGTACATCATTTTCAAGGGTAATGAATTACATCACATAAATTAATCTCACCCTAATGAATAGTGAATGTTAGACAAATCAAGTATAGTATCGAAACTTAGTTTCTTAATGAAGTAATCTAGTGGTAAATAAAATGTTCGTTAATTAAGCGGGATTATTACTACACAGATACCAAGTTATGTTAATATAAAAACAACATGGTGGCATTTAAGGAAGTGATTCTCCTCATCAATGCCCTTACCAACGCTTCGTCCAAATAAATTCAAGGTTATTAATGGATTGGAGAGGAAGTGAAACTTAACAAAGACAAAAAAAATCTGATATATATCTATAACGATTGAAGATTACTCGTGACGAAAATTTTACAAAAACATTAGACATCTCTCTCTCTCTCTCTCTCTCTCTCTCTCTCTCTCTCTCTCTCTCTCTCTCTCTCTCTCTCTCTTGCACTATGCCCTATTGAAAATAGAATACACTCGACAAAATTCTTCTCTTTTGTTGGAAATTCAAAATTTTATACATTCAATATTCAAGGAAATTTCCTGACAACATTTCTTAATAAAAGGTGATTATACATTACCTCAAACATTAACGTTTAAGTCCTTTTCCTCTGCGTGTATATTTTTTCATATTACAATCTTTCAATTAGAGCTTCAATAATAGATGCTCTAAATTTTAATGAGAGAGGAAATTATTAGGATAAGTATATTATTGTTCTTATTTAGAACAAAGACAATCAAGACATTTTCTTCACTCCAGTTCATGATTGTGTTTTAATTAACTATTAAAAAATCTGTAACTTACATAATAGCATGAAATGGCTTGAAGATTTTTTTTTTTTTTTCATTCACCATGTCATTACGAAATGATGAAATTCATCAAATTCATAATCATTTCTTGAATTTTCATATCAAAAAGAGACAATATCATATCGTAATTATTTTTCTTGATGGATTCATATACTCGCTTTATAATACTTGTAGTTTTATTTAATTGATCTTAAATGTTGTTCTATAGTAAGAAAATAGTCGTATTACTCAGCAATGAATGTTCGTTTTTAAATAGTTCCGATCGCTGATTTAAAGACTCCATATATTATAGCCACGAGAGGAGAAATTATAAGACTTAATTGGAGTAAGTAGTTTCGTCCATTAGTGTCACTATTACCGAAAGTACTAACTCCAATCAAGTCTTTTCTTTTTTCCTTTTCGATATCGCTAAGGGACGGAAATATTAACTCCAATCAAGTCTTTTTATTTTTCCTTCCGTGACTATAATACATATTTCATGTTCATCACGTGTCAGTTTTCGGGATTCCTACACTAAAAGACTTCATGTTATAATTATTATAAACAAATACCAGTAAGTGAAAATAACAATTATTCATCTTTATCTTCACTACTGTACATATATTTCCTTATGACCTCCCATCCCGTCACCGTCCAAAATTACTTCCATTTACACTCTTAGTACATTTATTCTTCCTACTCAGTATATCATGCACAAAGAAAAGAAAAGACATCAGTATAACGTAATCTTTTGAATACTCCCACACGATTTCAGATCTTTGATTTCCCTGGAGTCCGATATACAGTGACTAAATTTGGACCCCTCAATTTTGCTTCTCGGTAGAAGGTCTTATATTTTTTCCTGTCTCTATTTTTCTTTTTTTTTTTCTTTTGGATAATAATGACCCATGGGTGAATAAGAAAAAAAATAACTATTTACCTTGGAATTGCATTTTATTTTGCGTACAAACATACCTCTCTCTCTCTCTCTCTCTCTCTCTCTCTCTCTCTCTCTCTCTCTCTCTCTCTCTCTCTCTCTCTCTCTCTCTCTCTCTCTCTCTGTGAAACTCATCTAGGTTAACGAAGTTACAAGTGTCGAATGTGTATGGGATACTTCCAGATTATTTAAGAGACGAGAGTACCCGAGTAAATTGTTAATGGTCGACATAAGAAGTTCTGCCTCGAGGTGAAAATGGGTTACATCTCCTGAGAAATATACGGGGAAAGATTTCGTTCCTGGACGTATGAGAGACTTATTACTATTTCATATGTAAGTGGGAGTAGCTATTACTCGTCAGAGTTTGATGTTGGTTGGTTTCTCTTAAGATTCTGTGTGAAACCTGAAATATTTTGAAGTCTACACAAAATATCTGTATTTATTATTTGCTTGCTTTCTTACGTAATGATAAGTGATCATGTTTTACCTCAATATTAAGAAGTAGATGTCTTAACTGGATCACTGTGAGTCTTTTAACATACGGTTCACTGTTAAAAACCGGAAATGTTCCGTAAAAATATACTGTTCTCAGTCGTATTTCAGTAAACTACAGGAGACCGTAATTTTTACCTTACTTTGTTATTATCTTTTAAGGTTTGGTGATCATAATATCACTCCATAACGTAGATATATCCGCTTTTTAAACGTAAATGCCCGGCAACATTTATTCCAGGATTTTTACCGTTTTTTTAAGGCAAATTCCTAAATGTTTAAAATATCGATCGCCAACTAGAGAAGATTTGAGAAAAAATAAAATTGAGTAAAAAATCTAGAAAACCTGAAATATAGGAAAATTATCTTAGTCCTTCATAGAAAGTCTCTGCATCAGTTAATGTGAGAATTCTTTGACAATCCTTTGCCCATTTCTCGGAAATTATCTACGCGATATCCACTTACAGATTATATTTTCCATTCTACTTTGCGAAAAATGTAAAAGCCATTTGTTGGTGTGGGAGTTTTGCTAAGAGGCAAAATTACATAACAGATTTCTATGAATTCAAAATTTCTCTAACTTGAAAATAAGATTATTAATTATTTCTTATGTCTAAATTATACTTTGTTGGATTGTACTTTCTCTTGGCAGACGGTATTTATAACATTCTTGAGATCTTTAAACCAGTTAAATAGTTAATTATATCTGCTGAGCTACTTCTCCATTATTTTTTTTTAATGTTAACATAATTTTTTATTGGAATATCCTAATCATAGATCATTTCAATTATCTTATGAAAAAAAAATCTGCTCTGCAAATTATACATTTTTTGCTTTAATCGTAAAAAATCTATCATTATTAATTTCACAAATATAAAATGTATTTTAATTACAAGAGCACCACTGGGTTTTCGACAAAACTTCCTTTGCATTCAACAAGAAAAAGTTGCAGTCGGAGCAAAGTTTTCGTATAAACGTTCTTCTTTTTTATTCCTATTTTTATTTCTAGACGTTATTCGCTGGACTTTGTGGCAATCATCTTCTTCAGACCGTCAGCTGGTTTTCATCCACAAAGATTTTTTTTTTTTTTTTTTGTTATCTTCAATTCTCTTTTATCTTTCCACACACACTATTGTAAAAAAAAGATATTACTAACCGAAGATTATTTACAGAGCAAGAGAATGTACTTTTCTTTTAACTTTGTAAATTATGTATAAAAAAGGAGACAATATATAACAAAAGACAGTGTTATAGAGAACACGGAAATCGTAGATACTTACTGAATCTTTTGCCCGAAAATTATTTTCTTGACCTAAGCAATGAAAAAAAATTCTTGTTTTAGGCGAGTTTAGAGGGTCACACAAGGTTATTATATATATATATATATATATATATATATATATATATATATATATATATATACATATATATATATATATATATATATATATATATATATATATATATATATATATATATATATATATATATATATATTCGCACAGACCACATGCCTCTGGTGCACGCCTTCACTCGACAGTCTGACGCCTGGTCCGCCCGTCAACGCCGACATCTCTCAGCCGTGGCTGAATACAATTGCACCCTCCAATATGTCCCTGGGAAAATGAATCCCGTTGCCGATGCCCTGTCAAGAAACACGTTGGCTGCCGTTCAACTGGGATTGGATTACAACGCCCTGGCTGAAGCCCAACGACAGGATCCAGAGTATCAAGCTTGTAGGACATCCTGCACGTCCCTCCGTTGGGAGGATTTTCCCCTCGAAAACTCCAACACCACCCTCCTCTGTGACGTCAGTACTGGTAGACCGCGACCTTGGATTCCTGCTCCCATGCGCCGACAGGTGTTTGATTTCATCCACGGCCTTTCACATCCCTCGTGCCGTTCTACTGCACAGCTGCTGAAGGCAAAGTTCATTTGGCACGGCATTTCTAAGGATGCTAAGGATTGGGTCCGTGCCTGTACTTCTTGCCAAACTTCCAAAGTACATCGACACACGGATTCAGGAGTGGGCACCTTTCCTCAACCTCAGCGTCGTTTCGCACACATTCACGTCGACGTTGTAGGCCCCTTACCCACATCACAAGGACATCGTTACCTGTTTACCGCCTTACTCTCTGGATGGATTTCAAGATTCGGTATCCCTGAGCATATTACTTCTGACAGGGGAACCAATTCACCTCTCAATTATGGACTTCATTAGCGAATCTCCTGGGCATCACCCTACATCACACAACGGCCTACAACCCCGCTGCCAATGGAATGGTTGAACGTTTTCATCGCACCCTCAAAGCAGCTTTGATGTCCCGCTGCAAGGATTGCAACTGGTTTACTCAGCTTCCCTGGGTCCTCCTTGGATTAAGGACCACTCCTAAAGACGCCCTCGACGTCTCGGCAGCCGAAATGGTGTATGGCGACCCGTTGGTCGTCCCTGCCGAGTTTTTTTCCTTCTACAACCTCCTCCGACGATCTCCAGCGCATACGTCACGTCGTGGGAAAATTTACTCCGTGCCGCCAGACTTACAAGCCCCCAGCGAAGCATCACATACCAACGGACTTGCACTCTGCAACGCACGTCTTCCTGCGCAACGACACCAGCAAGCCACCGTTAACGCCCCCTTACACGGGACCTTACCTTGTGATCCGACGCAGTCCGAAAGCATTCCTCCTAAACATTCGGGGCAAAGAAGACTGGGTCTCCATTGATCGTCTAAAACCTGCTTATCTTCTGCCAGATGACCCGCCTACAGTTCGCCTCTCTAGATCAGGGCGCCCTATTTAACATGTACAGTATGTCATTTTTAGGGGGGGAGCCATGTACCAACCGTGTTTCACACAATTGTACATAATTCCTTTTGTATATATTATGGTTGTATCTTCGCTCTTCCCTCGCACTAAAACGAACATGAAAATTCAAGTCTGGTTTTTCCTCTGTGATTTTGTCTGTCTTGTGAACTTGTCGTGTCCTGTTGCCTTGAGGTTTTGTATATAAGGAGAGTGTTCCACAACAATATAACTCAGTCGTTTCCAATCTGCCTTTGATTTCACAACTCCTCTCTCGGCCCGTCACAGGTCGGTGCAGTTAGAGGTCTTAATGGGATTTTGTATTTCATTTTGACAACTAATAAAAAGGCATTAATTATTCACCATAAGAACGTAAACAATTAATCATTACCGAGTCGTTGAATGTATGTCAGTGAAGGCGATCAGGCTATTGAGAGAGAGAGAGAGAGAGAGAGAGAGAGAGAGAGAGAGAGAGAGAGAGAGAGAGAGAGAGAGAGAGTAAAAATGCATTCCATTATTTCATCTCTAGAGCAAACTATTACCAATTATAAAATCTTAACTTTATTAGGAAACAATTAAAGTCATTACCAATACAGTGCTCACTTCCATAGTAATCTGTAACACTTACATGAGGACTAATGGTGATATTTCTGCTGGAGTAGTCCTACAATCTCTTAAGAATTATCGTTATTCTAACTTTCCTGAAATTCAATTCTTTGTTCGATTGGTAGGAAGTCCCTCGAGTCTAGAAATACCTTCGGTTTCAAGGTAGCACTGCAATCGCCTGCACACAAGTATGTGGGTTTATATAAATATATATATATATATATATATATATATATATATATATATATATATATATATATATATATATATATATATATATATATATATATATATATATAAATATTCTGAGCTAATACGGTCTCTAGTATTCTTATGAATATGAAGATAGCTTTATATCTGTTTCTTTATTCTTATTTTGACTTAAACTATCCATCGTTTAATCTAATAAGGTTCTTTCAAATATGAACCAGTTGTTCTTTACATTTCATGTTAAATATAAGGTATTTTTGGGGAAGGTGCGCGTTGGTAAAAGTATGGCATGGGAAATGAAAGGCCTTTTAAATCTATGTAATTTCCATAGAAATAATTCTATTATTATTATTAATATTATTATTATTATTATTATTATTATTATGAATTGCTAAGCTACAACTCTAGTTGGAAAAGCAGGATGCTATAAGCCCTGGGGCTCCAACATGCAAAATAACCCAGTGAGGAAAGGAAACAACGAAAAATAAAATATTTTAAGAACAGTAAAAACATTGAAATAAATATCACCTATACAAACTATTAAAGCTTTAACAAAACAATAGGAAGGGAAATAAGATAGAATAGTGTGCCTAAGCTTACCCTCAAGCAAAAGAACTCTAACCCAAGACAGTGGAAGTCCATGGTACAGAGGCTATGGCACCATCCAAGACTAGAGAACAATGGTTTGAATTTGGATTGTCCTTCTTTATCTACAGAAAAAAAAGGATAATATAAATAAATATATTTAGACAGTTTTTTGTTATATAATAAAAAAAATCAGAATTTACCAGCGAAAAAAAAAAAATGAAAATAACGAGCGAGATTCCGAGCCAACCAATGTATTTCGTATTCAAAACCTATAACTGAAAACTTTCAAAGCACATCTAGTTTTATTCCACTAAGAGAGTAGAGAGTAACAGGACTTGGGAGCCTGTTAGTCAGATAGCTGTCATAAATATTCCATCCGTACCTCCACCGATTTCGAAATACGAACTTGCTCTTACCCACCGGCACGTTTCGCTCTTACTTAGCAATGATGAAAGTTAAGAGCAACTCAGTAAAAAAATAAAAAATAAAAGTTGAAAAAAAAAAAAACTTTCAGATATCATAATATATATACGAGAAATTTTCCCGTTGACTTTTTTCGAAGTCCGTAAAAAAAGTTAATAAACTCTTTTTAGATATTCTAATAAATGGTATTATTCCGGAATATATTTCGTGGATTATCCTCTTTTTTTCTTTTTTTTTATGCTATAGTTACTGGAGAATATTACTGTACGTTTCTCAGTAACTTAGGAATGACGAAAGTTCAGAGCAACTGAATAAAAATGTAAAAGAAAAAATAAATATTTTAATAACTATACCAGAATTCTTTTCTAATGACCTTTTTTCGTTTATGATTTAGTTACTAAAGAATATTGGTGAATTAAGAATATGAAAGTTAGGAGCAACTCATTAAAAAGAAAAAAAAAATCTTATTATATATATTTTTCAAATGTTTTTTTTTTCTTTTTTCGCTGATTATTTATTTACTAAAGAATATGAATGCATTAGAAATAGGAAGTTTATTAAGGGTCGAAGGTTTCTAAACCGAAACTCAAATTATCGTAAAAGATGTTTTCCTAATTTCTTAAAAATATCACTGCTATTACGATAAAAAAAAAACTCGTATAAAATTTTTCTTTATATCTTTTACTTGAAAATCAGGTACAAGTCCAATTCACAAATTTAAGAGAACAAACTAACTATTAGTTTGTTTTACCAAAGTGTAGAATCTATTAAGATAATGTACCGTAAAGGGCTACCTTTGTAATATTCTCCTTATTTTATTCTAATAATCTTTCCTTTAGTCACCCTGGAAAAGTTAATGTCCTAGCTACTGTAAAAAAAAATTCTAGGTTTGCTTATATTTCAGGTAAAGTAACATAGTAGATGTTAATGTCCTAGCTACTGTAAAAACATTTCTAGTTTTTTATGTTTCAGTTAAAGAAACCCGGGGAACGTTAATGTCGTAGCTACTGCCAA
>NC_090735.1:40014851-40017351 GCF_036898095.1 Palaemon carinicauda | reverse complement strand
CTTCCCATATACAGGTAAAGGGATAATTATCTACGGAAGAGATACGATGTTCTTCGTTAACGTAAGCGAAGGTGATGTAATCAAATTCAGAGATAGAGTGAGCATTTTCTCGTGTAAGCGTCGAGATAACCCTTCTAAACTTCTGTTAAAGGCAATAAAACCAAAGGCTGAAGGAGAGAGAGAGAGAGAGAGAGAGAGAGAGAGAGAGAGAGAGAGAGAGAGAGAGAGAGAGAGATGGGGGGGAGGAGTTCAACCAAATCTTCGGTTATATACTATGTTAAAAAACTAGATATCAGATGGATATCGTAAAAACATTATTATTATTATTATTATTATTATTATTATTATTATTATTATTATTATTATTATTATTATTATTATTATTATTACTTACTTACTTACTAAGCTACAACCCTAGTTGGAAAAACAGGATGCAATAAGCCTAGGGGTCCAAAAGGGAAAATAGCAGGGAATATAAGTTACTAGTTATCTGTAAAACTTGAATCGTATTATATTGAATTGATATTTGAGAGAAAAAAACATGTTGCATTTTGTGAAATTGTTGGAAAAGTTGTATATTTCCACTTTTCTAGTCTTCTTATGTTCGTCCCCTGCGTCTCAGTTGACATGATTACGAGTCCATTTGGAGGCAATCTATGTTCAAGCCGTACAATACCTGCAGAAATTCATCAAAATAGGATTGCATCGTGCCAAAAATGAAACAATTGTAAACTGACATTTTACCTGGGAGAGATGTGTTTAAGTAGTTCAGGGACCCGGTAGGGATTTCGAACATAATTAGTTTTCTGTGTCAAAATACTATTTCGGAAAAAAATTGTAAAGTTGTTTCAAAGCAGGAACATAGATTGGGAAACACTCCTGCTGAATCCTCCTTCCTTTTTTATTGAAATATTATTTACACAGTCTCTGAAAAAACCCTATATTGATTATTATGGATAAAAGTTGGGATTAAAACTAGTAATTTCTCAGATGAGTTTACATATATTGAAGAGATTTAAGACTATTAAACGGATGAACAATCAAATTCCATAATTAAAGGATCTATAATACATAAATAACCTCATTGATAATATTTAAAACTTCCGAAGCATTCAATAGCTATGAATTAAGCAAAAATATTTGTTTAGGAATGAGACATATATGACTTATCTGCATTTCAAACAAACTGTCGATTATCCAATTATAACTCACAATTAAATTTATTTTGAATATAAACAAAAACAATATTAAGCACCTTTGTATGTATTATTTAGGGAATTAGGTGTAAAGCTTATAGGATATGTTACTGATTAAAAATGTATTAACACATATGCACACACTTATCTATACATAAAATAATATCTAGATCTCGATATGCACACACATACAGAGTTTATATATACACATATATACAGTGTGTATATATATACGCATATATATATATATATATATATATATATATATATATATATATATAGCAAAAGCCAGTAGGAAATAATAAAAAAAAATAGTACCAAGCGCTTTTGTGCATTTTAATACACTCCTTCAGGGTTCAATAAAAAGTGAGACAGTTGACCGACGTCAATAAGTAAAACAGGTACAAAAAAAAAAAAAAAAAAAAAAACACTGAATAATAACAGAAATGATAGAAAAACCTTGTCAGCTAACTAGCATTGTCAAACAATCAAACAACCCACAGCCAAAATGTGTACTTGAATGCAAATTGGTCAGTAACACAAAACCGGTAAACAGAAATTACATAATTCTGAATTGTTGAACCTTATTGGTCATATAGAAATTATTGAATTATATAAACCAGCACAAATATTAAAAACACAATCAGACTTTATCTTTATAATACTTGATTCTATAATATTTCTCTTCACGACATCTCTACGTAGAACAACTCTTTAGAGTTATTCCATTCTATCAAATGATTATATTCATTCATGTGAACAAAAAGTACGCTGGACATATTACCACATAAATGTATATAATCAATTGATAGACTGGAAGAACTCTAAAGAGCTGCTCTACTATAGAGATGTCGTAAAAAGAAATATTATAGAATCAAGTATTATAAAGATAAAGTCTGGTTGTGTTTTTAATATTAGTGCTGGTTCATATAAATTGGATAATTTCATTATGACCAATATTGTTCAACAGTTCGGAATTATGTAATTTATATCGTTATTTAACGGTAAGATGCAGCAATTGGCCAAGAAAGAAGTCGGGATGAAATGCTGGGAACAACTTAGAAAAAGCTTGATCCCTTTGCAATAGGTGATTCAGTTTTGTTGCCTACAAGTGAGTTTGACAGTGGTCGCCTAGACTGTAGGTGTGTGCCAGGAGTCGTTCTTGAAATGGACACAAGAGGCTTTTACAAGATCGGCATCAAGAATGGAATAGTTAACACAAATTTTTCCTGAAACCAACTTCCAAAAGGCGATTGCATACTAGTAGAGCAAGTAAAGTTAAACGAGATGTGTTATCTTTCCGT
>NC_090735.1:40009851-40012351 GCF_036898095.1 Palaemon carinicauda | reverse complement strand
CATTGGGGTGAAGGAACAAAAAAAGTCACTCAGTTGGTAGGCGTATGAGTGAAGGAACAAACACAGTCACCCAGTTGGTAAGCATACTAGCAAAGGAACAAATACAGTCACCCAGATGGCAGGTGTAGGGGTGAAGGAACAACCACAGTCACTCAGTTGATAGGCATAGGGGTGAAGGAACAAACACAGTCACTCAGTTGGTAAGCATAGGAGTGAAGGAACAAACACAGTCACCCAGATGGTAGGCGTACGGGCAAAGGAACAAATACAGTCTCCCAGTTGGCAGGAGTAGGGGTGAAGGAACAAACACAGTCACTCATTTGGTAGGCATAAGTGTGAAGGAATAAACACATTCATTCAGTTGGTAAGCGTAGGAGTGAAGGAACAAACACAGTCACCCAATTGGTAGAAGTACGGTCGAAGGAACAAAAACAGTCACCGAGTTGGCAGGCGTAAGGGTAAAGGAACAAACACAGTCACCCAGTTGGCAGGCGTAAGGGTGAAGGAACAAACACAGTCACCCAGTTAGTAGGCGTAGGGGTGAAGAAAGACGCAGAGTCAGTCAATTAGTCGACGTAATTGTGAAGAAGCTAGAAGACACCCAGTTGGTAGGCGTAGGGGTAAAAGGAAAAAACACAGTTACTCAGTTGGTAAGTGTAGTAGGGGTGAAGGAACAAACACAGTCACTCAGTTGGTAGGCATAGGGTTGAAGGAACAACAACAGTCACTCATTTGGTATGCGGAGTGGTGAAGGAACAAACACAGTAACTCAGTTGGTAGGCATAGAGGGAATGGAACAAACAGTCACTCATTTGGTAGGCGTAAAAGTGAAGGAACTAAAACAGTCACCCATTTGATAGGTGTAGTGGTGAAGGAACTAAAACAGTGACTCATTTGGTTGGCGTAAGGTTGAATGAACAATCACAGTCACTCAGTTGGTAGGCGTAGGGGTGAATGAACAAACACAGTCACTCAGTTGATAGGTGTAAGGGTGAAGGAACAAAAACAATCACTCCACTCCACAAACAAAGTCACCCAGCTGGTAGGCGTAGGGTTGAAGGAACAAATATAGTCACCCAGTTGGTAGGCATAGGGTAAAGGAACAAACACAGTCATTCATTTGGTAGGCGTAGGTGTGAAGGAACTAAAACAGTCACTCAGTTGGTAGGCATAGGTGTAAAGAAACAAACACAGTCACTCAGTTGGTAGCTGTAGGGGTGAAGGAGCAAGCACAGTCCCTCATTTGGAGGACATAGGGTGAAGGAACAAACACAGTTACCCAGTTGGTAGGTGTAGGGGTGAATGTACTTGAACAGTTACTCATTTGGTAGGCGTAAGGGTGAAGGAACAAACACAGTCACCCACTTGGTAGGCGTAGGGGTGAAGAAACAAACACAGTCACATATTTGGTAGGTGTAGAAGTGAAGGAACTAAAACAGTCACTCAATAGGTAGATGCAGAGGTGAAGGAACTAAAACAGTCACTCAATTGGTAGGCGTAGGGGTAAAGGAACAAAACAGTTACTCATTTGGTAGGTGTAGAGGTGAAGGAACTAAAACTGTCATTTATTTATAGGCATAGGGGTGAAGGAACTAAGACAGTCACTCATTTGGTAGGCGTAGGGGTGAAGGAACTAAAACAGTCACTCAATTGGTAGGCGTAGGGGTGAAGGAACTAAGACAGTCACTCATTTGGTAGGCGTAGGGTGAAGGAACTAAAACAGTCACTCATTGATAGGCGTAGGGGTGAAGGAACAAACACAGTTACTCATTTGGTAGGCTAGAGGTGAAGGAACTAAAACAGTTCCTCATTTGGTAGTCATAGGGGTGAAGGAACTGAAACACTCACTCATTTGGTAGGCATAGGGTTGGAAGAACTAAAACAGTCACTCATTTGGTAGGCGCAGGGGTGAAGGAACAAACACAGGCACCCAGTTGGTAGGCGTAGGGTTGAAGGAACAAACAGTCACCCAGTTGGTAGGCGTATGGGTTAAGGAACAAACACAGTCACTCAGTTGGTAGTTGTAGGGATGAAGGAATAGACACAGTTACCCAGTTGGTAGGAAAATTGGTGAAAGAACAAAAACAGTCACCCAGTTGGTATGCGTAGGGGCGAAGGATAGAGAGACGAGCGGTAAGTTAAGGGTGGATGCACTTAATCTATTGCTGACTGTTAACAATATTTTCTTTACTTGCACTTGCAGATTTTGTTATTGTACTTGATAGAAAAGATTGTAATAAATCTTTGGAATGTTGTTGAAGCTTGAGTTTTATATTTACATAATTCTTATTCAACAAAATAGGTTTAATGGGGTAAATTATATATGGAATATATGCAACTGTTATTGCAATGGAAATTGAATTTTGCAAGATGCAAGACACTCAAAAGACTCTTTCTTATACTTTTCAGAGGTTTGTTATTCCAATACCATAACGGTAAAAATGAACATAGTCCTTATTCTGTTGTCTTTGTTTATAAATTAACGAGAGAGAGAGAGAGA
>NC_090735.1:39983670-40006170 GCF_036898095.1 Palaemon carinicauda | reverse complement strand
AATAATAATAATAATAATAATATTCTTACAACTGCATTGGTGCAAGATTGTACATTTGGCACGGAATCCCCAAGTCCATATTTACAGCTCCATATCTTTCCTGCAAGAAAGAAATGAAGCTGTCACAACTGATATTGTCTTTCTTGGACACGGAATCTGTCTGCACGCCATTTTGAATGATCTTTTCTTCTATTTCGCATTTTCTAACATTTGAGTTTTTAGTTTACTGTAATATGGCGATTTTTCTCTGATTTTTATGTATGTATGTATGTATGTATGTATGTATGTATGTATGTATGGGATATACGTTTTGTAAGTTCTACTTACAATCAAGAAACTCTCTCTTCATGGCCAAAATAATTTAGTTTGTTCACATGGAGTTACAAGGATTCTGGATGTCTCAAGTCTTTTTAGAATATCCAGGGAGACTCCATTGCTTCTTGGGTAGTCGAGCATTAGGTTTAGAGAAGATTTTATGATCTTGTCTAACTTTTTCTATAACTCGTTAACCGTGTTACTGCTTACTACATCCGCTGGAGGTCTGTTCCATGTATTTGCTATTTTGTATGTGAAGAAAATACCACATTGAGTGGTGTTGTATCTTTTCAATTCTAGTTTGTATCCGGTGCCTCTGAACTGATTTGTGATAAGCGTGAAGAGATTGTTGTAATCTACATTTATTATTCCTTTAAGAATTTTGAATGCGTCTATTAACTGTCCCCTTACTCGTCGAGTATGTTAATCATATAGGCTCAAACGTTCCATCCTCCGTCTATATATAAATTGTCTTAGTGTTGGAACTTGCTTGGTGGCCCTAGCTTGTACTTCTTCCAGTCTATATATACCCTTCTGAATACTTTGTGCCCAGAATTTGACGTCGTATTCTAAATAAGGTCTTACTAGTGATGCGGCCCAATTAGGGTGCAATTTTTTAGTTTAGGAATGAATATCCCCGAAGAAAATTCTTCCTCTCCACAGTGTCTGTCATCAAACAGGACTAACAGGTGTACAACTAACCAAACCCCTCTATTGATAGTTCTTAAGGAAAATGACAGGAATGGTTCTAGATATAATCATCGTGCCGTGAGCTGGTAGTATATTTCAATGTAATTTCATCGATGAAATTTTGTAATTTTGTTACAGCGTCCGACTTTTGAAGTTTAAATCATAGGAGCTTATTAAGAACAGTATTGTGAATGATTTGTGTGTAATATAATTATTATCATACTCTTTCATCAGCAACATATTCTATAATTATCATCATAACATTTGCGCAGAATAAATGCATTATTTCAAAGGTATCTGCCTCCATGTCGTCAGAAAGACAACGGATTTATCTGGATCCAGTAAACAGTTTTTTAATAAATTGACTAGGAATACTTTAGTATTGACCAATGGGTTACATATAGTGTCATAACAAATCTAATTCTAAATTGTTCAAATGATCTCATTGAAGTAAATCATTGTGTTAATAAGGCAAAGAAAATTAGAAATCGTATTTCATTTATGTGTTTTCCTTTTTATTTCAAACACAATATTTCATTGATATATCGATAGAAGATTGTTTAGCTTTTGAAAACAAAATAATGTTTTTAGAAAAGGACCATCGTTGATAAGAAATTAGTATTATTGTGAATTATGAATTCAACTATTTTCAATATTTGAAGATATCAAGAATACTGACTTTCATACTTTTCTTTTATTCTCAAACAAGAAAGCTTTTCTTTTTGCTATTTTCCTGTTGGAGCCCCTGGGCTTATAGCATCCTGCTTTTACAACTAGGGTTGTAGCTTAGCAAGTAATATTATTATTAATAATAATAATAATAATAATAATAATAATAATAATAATAATAATAATAATAATAATAATAATAATAATAATAATAGTTTCTTGAACCTTGTTTCTTTTCTATAGCTTTAAATAATAATAACGGTCTCTATGTTTCAGTTTGATATATTGATATAATTAATTCTTAATTCTTTACTTCCAGATTGGATGCACTTTTTTGGCTGGTCGTAAATATTATCTTATATATTGGATTCAATCTGGGTTGCACGAATCATTTAATCTCAGCCTGTCATTTCGATCACAAGGTAATCTATATTCTACACATAAATATTTCTTTTCTTGATAATCTACATTTTAGTTGTGAGCCTTTCTTTTTTTTTTTATATTATTTTGGATTTTGCTCCACATCTGGTATGGAATTTCTTTCTTCTTTTCAATATTTATTTCAAGGTGAAGAAAGAATCCCTTTTTCTTTGTTTTCTTCATCTGGTTGTTATAGTTCAATTCATTCATCTCATTCTATTCCTGGCAAAGTCATAATAAGAATATTTGCTTTGTTTTATCCTAATGTCATGTATATAACAGCCTTTGTTTGTGAATGTTTTACTTTCTTCAATGCTAAAAAAAAACTTTAATTTTAATCGGAAATTCTTCTTAAAAATAAACATTCTCAGCCGTATTTCAGAAAAAATACGGGTGACCGTAATTTTACCTTTCTTTGTTATTGTATTTTACGGGTTGTTGACCGTAATATTACTCCGGAACGTCATTGTATCCGTTTTTGAAGCGCAAAAATCCTGGAATAAATGTTGCTAGACATTAATCATTATTTTACGACAAATTTCTAACAGAGTTGATAATCTACATTCCAATAAAAACACGAAATTTTATTCTAGCAGGAACGTTCGGGCCTTTGGAGTTAGAATTGGACTTCGCGAATAGTTTGGATGGAAGAAGAACATTCTTGCTCAACTTAAATTGAGTTGTGTGTTTTCGTGCATTAAAAAAACGAGTGGAAACTGAGGGAAGCTTTGATTGGAGAGCGTTTATAGAGATAAACGATAGGAAGAAACCAAGACACGTCTGCTGTTTCGAGTAGATGAACTTCGAGGTGGAGAATAAGTGGACTTAAAGATTTAAAGGCCGCTCATGAATGGCAGAGGCAAGGGACAGTGGCATTGCCCTATTAAGCAGGACAATTCCCTAGAGACCAACCATGTGTACATATGATCAGCTGCCAAGTCTCCTCTCCACCCAAGCTAGGACCTAGGAGGGCCACCCAATGCTGCCGATGACTCAGCAGATAGACGTATAGGCTCCCCCTAAAGCCCCATTCTTTGCTCACAAAGATGGTGGGGTTGCAGCAACCAAAAAAATTAACAAGTTTTGAGCGGGCCTCTAACACCCGTCTGGCGTTCACCAGTCAGGAACGGTCACCATAACCCTTGTGTACAATCTTAAAGGATAAATATATAAGTTTGGGTAGATAGATATAATATGCAAGTTAATTAAAAACCATGATGCGTGACGAATTAATGAAAGGTATCATTCTATTTGAACTTTTTGTATTGGGCTTGAAAAATATGTCATTCTCAGAGTGGCTAATAATGAAATTATTTTGAAATCGATATACTTTTGCATAGGAACTAATAACAAGAGGTAAATAACTGAGTTGCAGCTAAAGGCAATTAAATGGAACTAAATTCAGAGTTATTGTTACAATTAATCAAAAGGCTTCTGTACAGTTTAAGATTTGGCATAAAAAATACTCTTGTAATACGAGTGAAATTCCAAGGGATGGTAATTCATAGAGAAAAAAAATCTCACCATTGGAGGAAATTGAATGGTTAAACAACATGTACAATTTACAGCATCGCCTTCTTACAAAAAACTGACCCACAAAATATTAAAGATACAGTATTAATAACAGATGTTCCCAAAGCAATTTCCTCGATAACCTTTTCTTGAAACATAGTAGCTATAAGTGTCCAGTAAAACTTGATATAGAAGGCTGATCATAGAGGGGAAATTTGGAGATATAAACCTTATTCACTAATCCTTATATTTCTACAATATAAAATAATTGCTTAATAATTTAAAATGATTTTTTTCCTCAAATCCCCTCTAATCTTTTCTTGTGGTGGCCAATGCAGTGACGTCCCTGACTAGTGAACGCCAGACTGGGGTTCGAGTCTCGCTCAAATTTGTTAGTTTCTTTGGTAACTGCAATCTCACCATCCTTGTGAGCTAAGGATGCGGGGTTTGGGGGAGCCTATAGGCCCTCCTTGGTCATAGCTTGGGAGGAGAGGCCGCTTAGGCATTGATCATATGTATATATGGTTAGTCTCTATGGCCTTGTTCTGCTTGATAGAATAATGTCACTGTCCCTTGCCTCTGCCATTCATGAGCGGACTTTGAAATTTGAAATGTAGATTTCATAAGATGTTACATAAAATAGAGCTAGAATAAAATTAGAAGTTACCGTAAATATTATATACTTGGTTGAGACTATGAAAAATTTATTTTTTTGTTAAAATAATGAAATGTATCTATTCAATAACCAAAATGTCTTAAGGTAGACTTTTCAATTCATAATTTTAACTGTTATATAGTTATCAAAATTTCTATTAGTTAATGCTGGTCAAGTGGTAATGTGTATAAGAGGACTGACATGGATCTCTTGAATATGTTCTTTGTAGATATTTTGATTATCTCTAAATGCTGCCAGAAGAATTTAGATTTGAGCAAAAGTCTTAAAATCCCAAAATAAAGTTTCATTAGAGTTCACTCTTGACCTTTAAAAGATCCGCTAAAAGATTCCAAAATCCGCCATTGACCTACATGATTATATCATAATTGGCTCTAATTTTCTGCTATCTGGGATAATGACTACTTCTTTCTTTCATTTGATTCTTTCTTCCTTTTTATTCTATGTGGTGATCATCTTCGCTAATGAGAGATATTAGCGAGTCTTTAGAAGCGACTACTTTGCTGTGGGAATTTTAATGATTAAAACAGACATGAATAGTAATAATGATAATGATAACAATTACAATAAGATCAAGGATAAAACTTCTCAAAATATATACAATAAGGAATTTCAGTTTTTTTCGGGAGTCTGACTATTTATCAAACTCTTGAAGCAACACGATATATATATTTCATTAAGGATTTTCAGTGAATAGATGCTTAAATAAAACCTATGTTCACATATCATTCTTATATATTTTTTTTTCTCTAAAAGAATATAGATGAATATAAGAAAGTCTTTTATATTTCGATTTATTTATTTTTTTTTTTTTTTCATAATTTTGATTACATGTAAACACAGGCCCTTACAAAGTGTGTATCTAATATCGGTACAATATCCTAACTGTAAGTGAAAATACTAGTGCGTAATACTAAATGTATATACTGTGTCATTTATTCTACCTACCCTCATTTTGTTTACCAAAAGTTCTCCGCACCGTGTTTATCCTTCTTTTAATTTCGGTCTTATGTCCTGGGGAAACGCTGGCTGTCTCAAGTACGTTTTACATTAACAATCTCTAGAGGTTATTTATAACACTTGTTGTTTTTCTGCATTTTGATTAAATATGATAGCATTCCTCATATTCATTTTCAGTGGATATATATATATATATATATATATATATATATATATATATATATATATATATATATATGTGTGTGTGTGTGTGTGTTTGTATTTATAAATGTATATATATATATATATATATATATATATATATATATATATATATATATATATATATATATATATATATGAAATATACGTATATGTATATATACATATTGTATATGTATATATATATAAATATACATATTGTATATGTATATATATATAAATATACATATATATATATATATATATATATATATATATATATATATATATATATATATATAATCATATATATATATATATATATATATATATATATATATATATATATATATATATATATATATATATACATATGTATATATATATATATATATATATATATATACATATATATATATATATATATATATATATATATATATATATATATATATATATATATATATATATATATATATATATATATATAAATGTATATAGATGTATATAAATTCCTTTTATTTAATATTTCATATCAATATATATCAGATAAAGAAATAAGAAAAATAGACAGTAAGAATAATAAATTCGGGAGCATGTTTCATGTGGTCTCTCAGTTAATAGATCTAACGGGTATTTTCCATAATTGACGGCACATCCCAAATACCCAATAACTTGTTGAGCAACCTTCATTAGTAATTGAAATCTTTCAGAAAAAGAGAATGGAAAAACAAATGACGCAACGTTAATGTAATTACAATCCTAAGAATGAAAAAAATTAACATAGGGGAGTGAATATATGAAAAATGAAGAAAGACCAATCAGATAAGATACGAAGGTCTTTCTGTTATATAATAGCAATATGATAATAAAAAGATTAAGATTAAAAGTTTAGATAAGGAGAAATATTTAACATAGTATATGAAAAGAAAGAGTGTTCATTATCTTCTTAATATCCTAAGGAAGGTAAAGAAACGGGTGATTTTTAGCCCTTTCATATGTAAAAGGAAGTCTTCTGAAGAGAGAGAGAGAGAGAGAGAGAGAGAGAGAGAGAGAGAGAGAGAGAGAGAGAGAGAGAGAGAGAGAGAGAGAGATTGAGTTTCCTACGTTAATAATGAATGCTCTAGATAGTATTTAATTATTGGTAAGAGATTTCATTGATTAAAATGCCTAATCATCTCAGTATCATTGGGAATATTTTGTTTTTAACATATAATAAATATTTTTGCTAACAGCATTTTCAAAATTAAAAACTTTGAATTTTTGGTTTTATTTAGAATAGGAATTATCTATAATCGTTTATGAACTAAAGACAATAATTTTTTGATGCTGTGAAGGTTATCCATAGCAAATCCAAAATAATTGATGAATTAGATATGACTTAACATAATTTTTCATTAATTGATATATAACACACCACAAAATGTGTTTGTCATTGTAAAACTTTTATCAAAGCATTGCATTGACAAAATGCTCTACAATTTTACATAAGCGCATCATCATCATCTCTCTCTCTCTCTCTCTCTCTCTCTCTCTCTCTCTCTCTCTCTCTCTCTCTCTCTCTCTCTCTCTGCATACAGGCAACTTCTTGTTTGAAAACTTTGCCATTTTTGTTGTCAGTATTATCCTGATCATCTAACAATCATCAGTTTACATGCTTTGTTTCATTAATAAAGTGAAAAAGAATATTTTCTCTACATGGTCATCTTATTTCATTATCGAATTATAAGTTTTAAACACAATAATAACACTATGAGATGGAAAAATACAGACCTAGGTTTCTTTTACCAGAATTCTTAGTTATTTCCTTGAAATTGTTCATACTTTCTTCCAAACTCAATACATATTTATAAAACAAATCTAATAATTAACTATGAAAAAGATTTTTCATTATGAAAGAATCTTAATCTATCACTTATTTGGTTATGTACCATATCAATATGAAGTTTATTATTATTATTATTATTATTATTATTATTATTATTATTATTATTATTATTATTATTATTAAATGCCAAGCTACAACCGTAGTTGGAATAGCAGGATGCTATAAGCCCAGGGGCCCCAACAGGGAAAATAGCTCAGTGAGGAAAGGAAACAAGGAAAAATAAAATAATTTAAGAATAGTAACTACATTAAAATAAATATTCCTATATAAACTATAAAAACTTTAACAAAACAAGGGGAAGAGAGACTAGATAGAACAGTGTCCCCGAGTATACCCTCAACCAAGAGAACTCTAACTCAAGACAGAGGAAGACCATGGTACAGAGGTTAGGTCACTACCCAAGACTAGAAAACAATGGTTTGATTTTGGAGTATCCTTCTCCTAGAAGAGCTGCTTACCATAGCTGAAGAGTCTCTTCTACCCTCACCAAGAGGAAAGTAGCAACTGAACAATTACATTGCAGTATCTAACCCCTTCGGTGAAGAAGAATTGTTTGGTAATCTCAGTGTTGTCAGGTGTATGAGGACAGAGAAGAATCTGTAAAGAATAGGCCAGACTATTCGGGGTCTGTGTAGGCAAAGGGAAAGAACTGTAACCAGACAGAAGGATCCGATGTAGTACTGTCTGGCCAATCAAAGAACCCCATAACTCTCTAGCGATAGTATCTCAACGGGCGGCTGGTGCCCTGACCAACCTACTACCTATTTTCAATATTATTATTTCTTTTTACTTAGGCAAGAGCCCCTGGCTTGCAGCATTTTCATTGTCCATATTCAAACAAAATGTAAGATGCATTTCAAGCCTGAAATATAGTATATACAAAATCTAAAAAGAAAAAAAAAATCTTTATACAATATACTTCTTAATTACTATTTTCAAAATATTGTTTGATTTCAATATACCCATTTCTGTTTTTGATGGGCCAAATATCAATAGCGGTTGAAGCTTCTGAAAATATTTCAATTTATAAACCAGTTCTTGATTACTAATTCGACATTACTCAGGAAAAATATCGAAATTAGTGTCATAAAAATACGAGCATAAAAGACATTAATATACTTCACTGCTTAGAAAATGACACCGCAATTAAAGAAAAAACATAAAAAACTTTTTTGAAATCCAGCAAACTTTCAGTGTCTACCCAAAGTTAATCTGGACCAAAGAGTGTGTTGACGTACACTGTCAGAAAATGAAACATGAAAAGACCTTATGGGACTTTTTTATTTTCTCTCCAGGAGATTAAAAATGAAATTTTACCATCACTCGCTACTGTAACCCAATTCCAAGAACTTTAGAATACTTTGAATAAGGTGCCGAGAAGCCAAGTTAGGATTAAAAGTTTTTTTTTTTCTTTTTTTTTCTTTTTTTTTGATGAATATTTTCTTGGGAAGATGTTGGATACATCAGACTACTTGTGCTTACTTACCTCTCTGTGTATTTTTTTCTAATGCAACTATACTATTTCTTTTTGTTAGTTGACCCTCCATAAGGCATGTTTGGTTGAATACAATGGCTGCCTCAGTAGCATTAATTTTATACTCTATCTTCTCGATAGCTCGGATGATCTTAAGTTCTGGATTACTACTTTCTGTCAGTAATTGAGAAAAAGTCATACTTTATGGTTGGGAAATCAAATTAGGGGTTGGTGTTAGGGTTTTTAAATGGTAATGTTGGCTTATAGGGTGAGGTAAACTATTTCTAATATTCTAATGGTTTCAAAAACTTTTCGATATAGCTATAATGCATTTGAATTAAATATTTCAATTCTCTTCCATTATAATACAGTGCTAACCCTTTCCTTATGATATATTTTTATCTTTCAAGATACCTAGCAACACCAATATTGATGGATGAAGTAACTTTATTAATGAATTGTTTTAAACCTTAGACTTATTTATGAACGCAATATAAAAATGAAATTTATGTAAAATTCTATTAATGAAAAAAAAAAAAAAAAAAAAAAAAAAAACAGAAAGACCTACTTTCAGTCCTCACCATGAAATGACATCGGTGGAATATTCTACTTCTCTTTCATAAACTTGTGAAAAAAAACATACTAACATTACACCAAAGAAATCTATCATAGCAAAGATTAAGAAACTCTTTCTCCATTAATACGAGAGGGTGCTATTCATTAAACCTGTCATGTTATCAGAAGGGGAATCTTTGATGGCTGGCATCATTCCTATTTGTAAGAGAATTACCACATAACTTACGATGGCGTTTAATATCTGAAAAAGATAAAGGTAAAACTATCAGCTACGAGCGTCAATTAATTTATTTCATCATTGTAAATATATAATACTATTAAGAAAGCTGTTTTTATTGGATTATTAGCCAAGCTACAACCCTAGAAGGAGACACAAGATGCTACATATAACCAATCGCAGGTTTAGAATGACACAAGATATTAGAAGCAATATATTTGTAGATCATGAAAATGGCGAAAGTATATTTATGGTATTAATTCAGCATTCAAATGATTTAATTCTTCGCATTGCCTAATTTAATTTCCTGGTGGATTACTATATATTATCTGGCATCGCAACAGAATGACTATTTAAAACGAAAGGTATAAATACCGTCAGGAGAGTAGAATTACGAAGAAGAAACCATCCTCCCATATCGAATGATTTCATTGACTCAAGTCGAAGGATGAGACGATATACCTGGTCGAAAAAGAATTTAGTTTCTTCTCAATTATTTACGTCTGGAAACTCTTAAATCTAACCCATACTCCATTTAATACACCATAAAAAAAACTGTAATTTGAATGTGAAATTCTCCGTAAAAATATACTGTTCTCAGCCGTATTTTAATAAAACACAGGCGACCGTAATTTTACCTTACTTTGTTATTATCTTTTACGGGTTGGTGACAGTAATATCACTCCTTTACGTCAATATATCCGTTTTTAAAAAGGTAAAAATCCTGAATAAATGTTGTAAGGCATTTACCATTTTTTTTTCAATGCAAATTTTTAACAGTGCACCTATTACATTTCTAACAATTACAAAGTATGGAAATTGGGAAATATTAAACGATAACGTATTTTTTTCCTCCATAACTTATGTATTGAATTTACATTGATTTCAGTTCACATCTTTTTCTTAGCATCCTAATCATGTGCTCTCTCTCTCTCTCTCTCTCTCTCTCTCTCTCTCTCTCTCTCTCTCTCTCTCTCTCTCTCTTCAACGTCGATCCAGCCATTTCTCTTGTAGGCCTCTCCGAATAAGAACCAGTGAAGCTGAAACATAATCTTCTTCCTGGAAATTAACAATAATTATATTGTCAAATATGTAATCAACAGACTAGATGATTAGCCTAAATTAATATTGAAGGAAAAGTAATATCGGATAATCTCCCCCCCCCCCCCTCTCTCTCTCTCTCTCTCTCTCTCTCTCTCTCTCTCTCTCTCTCTCTCTCTCTCTCTCTCTCTCTCTCTCTCTCTCTCTCTCTCTCTCTATGTTTCGATGGATTCTTAGAGGTGATACATATCCTGGATGAAGATGAATGCGGGCAGCTATCTTGGAATGAAAAATTTTACATTCAGATAAACATCCAGTTTAAAACATCTCAATGGATTCATTTAATTGCAACTTAGGAGATGGATTTACTCATACCAGAAATTCATATATTAAACATGGCGTTCAAAATGTTCGAATGATTTGTTTACTGAACCTTACCATTGTTTTCTGGTCGTCAACCAACACACATTCGTATACTTCTGTGATGTTCATAACTGCCGTGTCTACCTGGAAATGTAAAGATTTACCATTAACAAAAAAACATATATCACATACAAACACATGTATATTCATATAAATATGTGTGCGTATATATATATATATATATATATATATATATATATATATATATATATATATATATCTATATATATCTATATATATATATATATATATATATATATATATATAGATATATATATATATCTATATATATATATATATATATATATATATATATATATATATATATATATATATATATATATATATATATATATATATATATATATAATGAGTGTATATATATATATACACACATATATATATATATATATATATATCTATTTATATATATATCTATTTACATATATATATATATATATATATATATATATATATATATATATATATATATATATATATATATATATATATGTATATATATATATATATATATATATATATATATATATATATATATATATATATATATATATATATATATGCATATATATACGAACACATATGTATTTATATGAATATACGTCAACATGTTTGTATATATATATATATATATATATATATATATATGTATGTATATATATATATATATATATATATATATATATATATATATATATATATATATATATATGTATATGTATATATATATATATATATATATATATATATATATATATATATATATATATATATATATTTACAAATATATATATATATATATATATATATATATATATATATATATATATATATATATATATATATATATATATATATATATATATATATGTAACTTCACGTATGATGATAACAATAGGCCTATAGATAGATATATTGTTCAAACAACTATATGCATTGGCGTGATTATGATTAACTTTCATGCATTATAAAAACTATTCCAATCGGTGGGACCAAAAAATCCGTAATAATTATCAACTTGACTTAAAACAGAAAACTCTGATGCTTTAAAATTTTAATTTATTTATTTATGGCAGACTTCAACTTTTTAGTTTGCATCTTAATATGGCTAAGAAACTTTTATCATATAGAAGCAATGGTTTTCAAAAATATGTTTTTTAATAACTAAAGATTCTAAATCTTACCCTCAAAGGTCAATGCTGACTATATGGAAATATAGTAAACTGAAAAAAATAGTCGCAATGAACTCGTAGTGGATTAAATGGCTTTCAGTTTACATTATTGTATTTTTTTTTCTCATAAAACTCAACATTAAATTGCAACTTCCTCTTTCACAGATGTTAAGATCAATGTAACCGATATTCAGTTGTAATTTTTCATTTCGAATAATGCTCTCGCACGCATTTTATATAGATCTACGAACAATAATGACTTTACACCAAAATGGCCTCATCATACAATTACTTCCATTTCAATTTCCAAAATGCTTAGCTTGGAGATTTTTTTTTTTTTTTTTCGCGATGGTATCTAACAATCCATGAAACAAGAACGACTTTAATACTTTAATTTTCCAAGAGATGAGAAAAAATAATATTGTTTACAAATTTTGATTAAAAGCGGAGATGATATTTTATTTCCTGTAAGTTTGTCTCTAGTAACAATACATTTGTATGTAAATCCCAAACTTAGCACTATCTTCATATCTTCGGACTTATATAGACATTATAAGAAACGTATCACGTCTTTACACAAATTTGATATACATTTGAACTATTAAAAATTAATACACCTCACTACAAAATATTATAGAACGTATCAAAATAATTTTTTCCCTAGATATATGGAATACTAAAATTCTATTCATTTCCATAAACATACCAGTGCCTCAAACTTATGTCCTAATCTGCAGAAGAGGAAGAGGCTGAAAATATTCACAAGAAAACAGCTGACGACGCCTCCGGTTCGGATGACATTGTTGGCCATGAGAAAGGTGGTGCTTATGATGGCCGCTATAGCTGAGACAAACAGGAGAAAGACTGATTCAACGAAGCAACTGATGAGAGAGGACTAAAGTGACTCCACCTGAGGACAGAAGAAGAATTTCAAGAGGAAATGAGTAAAGTTTCATGATAGCTTATCGTATTATCATCTTTAAGGCCCAGGGATTCAAATGTCGAATAACAGTTTCTCAAATTCTAAAGTACACGTTTTAGTTTCACATACAGTTCAGATCAAATGCACGAACAATATCTGATATAATCACAACGTGCATAGAGCTGATTACAGGGATAAATAACTCTCTCTCTCTCTCTCTCTCTCTCTCTCTCTCTCTCTCTCTCTCTCTCTCCCTCTCTCTCTCTCTCTCTCTCTCTCTCTCTCTCTCTCTCTCTCTCTCTATTATATATGCAATAATTAGAATAGTTAATATTACATGTTTAAAACACATGACGTAATATGTCCTGTTGGAGGAAGGTGCTAGCCGTGGGACTTGCTGTAGTCATTCAAATCATAAACAGGACGTACAATGCAGTGTCAACAATGTGACATTTTTCTTAAGCATCAACACCTTGCATCAGCGTGTGAAAGTTTGTGACGTCTCCGGATGCAGGTGTCTTCTGAGTTTGTGACGAATCTTATATAAACTAAGCATACGATATCTGTGATATCGATAAGTTAGTCAGTTCAAATCTATACTTCACCAGAATTGATCATCTGACCAACCCAGCTTTCTCCAGTGATGGAGATGTTTAACTCTGTTGTTTTTATAGAATAAATACTTTAAAGCTAATAAGATGTATTCTGTTATCCAGTTACACACATCTGAAACAACACATACTCAATGTGTGCTTATAACAGTAGCACACCAATAAATGGTGGCAGCGGTTAAACTCTAAGAATTAGAGAAAGATCTTCAAGACTTCAAAATAAAAGCTGTAAAACCAGAGAAAGATCTTCAAGACTTCAAAATAAAAGCTGTAAAACCAGAGAAAGATCTTCAAGAACTCAACATTATCTACATGAATCTACAATTTTGACTAAGTTTTATAGTCCAACGGAACAGTTAACATTAACGAATGTTATGAATACAAAATGAATCTTCAATCAGCATCCTTGGAAACCGAAGGACTGGCGTTCAACAATTGCAAAACATACCCAGGAAGCACTACATTCAACAAGAAACTTGAACGAGACATCGCTAACAAAACATCAAGAGAGAGAGAGAGAGGACGTGTCGACATCACGCAGACCCATATATAAGCTAAGTACAAATTTTTGAATTCATTCCAGTTTGGGCAGTGAAGTGTAGTTATCACGAGTCGTTAGTCGATTATTACTGGGGTGAGTGAATTGCTAATCTTTATTAAAGAAAACTCCGAATTCTCATTTAGAATTTTTCTTTCTTTGTACTAATTCCTTTTTCTTTCAGAAATTCTCGGGAAATGTTTTGGGATTAGTAACATTGTTTGGGGAATTTTGTTATACATATGCGTTTACGCAGTGGGCGTCTGTACTCATATAGATATTTTGATAGAATTGCAAGAGGTCGAAGAGATAGGAAAAAAGATACAGCAGTCATGATTCCCCCTGTGAGCCCTTCCCCTGGACCTAGTGGTGTAGATCAGACTAATCCTCCTCCAATTGTGACGCTTGTAAATGCCAGGTCAGCAATCCTTCCTTTTCAGGGTCGAGTCAACGGGTTCTTGCCACAAAATGTGGAGTCATGGATTTCATCTTTCGATGCCCATTTAAATGCAGAACAAATCGTAGACCCTTTTGTACAACTACAAGAAGCTAAAAGTTTTATAGATTTTTCTAAGGGGGATGCGAGTGCGTATTGAAGAGGTGTTTCATTTCAAGAAGCAGTTACTTAGGATGATTTCAAAGTTAGGTTACGCGCGATCTATGGGGGTGAGGAAGCCTTGGATGTAGTATTAACGTTACGAAATACACTTAATCAAGCCACTATGAATCGGCTTAATGTTATTGAGAGAGCAGCTCTCATAGCTGATAGGCTTAACGAATATCAGGACATTTTAGGTCATTCCACTTGGGTTACTAACGATAACATCTCCTTGAAAGATTTTTTACGATTAATGTATTTGACTTGCATGACACTTATGTTGCCTGAAGCTTTAGTGCGGTGTTTTGATAAGAAGTTAACGCCTGCAAGTACGGAATTGGATGTCTATAAACAGATAAAGAAACACATGTCTAAGTGTCCAGATCTCGATCCCGTGTTAATTCAAGTTTTTGCAAAGAATGAAACAAAGCCACAAACAGTGAACGTAGTTAGCAGTCCAGTAGCGGGAATGACGTGTTATAACTGCAAACGTCAAGGTCACTTAAGCGCACACTGCAGAACGAAATTTTGCTCAATTCACAACACTGCAACGCATTCATATAGTCAATGTTACTCGCGTAAGACACAACAATATCCCAGAAATACACAGTCAATTCCACAGTCAGTTCCATATGGAAATAAAAAGAAAAATCCTCATTTTAACAATAAGAAGAAACAACCAAATGTCAATGCAGTTCAGAGTCCAAAACAAACAAAAACTTCTTCAAATATCGCTGAGCCTGGGTCGTCAAACCAGACCTCGCAAGGTCAGACTAATTTTCAGAATGTGCAGAGCAAAGCAAATACCACATAGTTAACTCTAGAGGGGAAGAGAGTGATGTTGGGTCAAGGTCATTCATGTCAACATCAATAGTATTGCATAATCAATTTAATGTTTTATCAGATAATTGTGAGACAATAGATTTTCCTATGAAACACACGGCCAAATTAAGTAAAACAGTGCATGCCCCCGTAGATTTGCAACGAATTCATACGATAATAAGCCAAAATGAGTTACGGCCAACCTTATATGCTGTAAATTTAAACACAAATCCTTTACGTTATTTTTTGACTCTGGTAGTCCACGTAATATCATGGATTTGAAGACACATCATTTGTTGTTTTCGAACTTTCCGATTGAAAAATCCGGAATTAGACTTTCGGGTATAGGAAATAATGAATTAAATGTCATAGGCATAACTCATGTTCAGTTCAAAGTCGGTAATCGCACGTTTGCCGATACATTTGTTGTTGTAAAAAACATTAATATGTATCCAGCTGTAATTAAAGGATACCCATCTATGGGAAATCAAAACATTATATTAGCTCCTGCCAAGCACGGCGTGTATATCAAAGGGAAATTCTATAAGTCTTCTAATACCTTAAAATCAGTTTTGGATAAAAAGGAGACGACAAATGTAACCGTAACGTACGTTGAAGAACCAATAACTTGTCTCACAAATAAAGAAATAATATACGCGACCCAGCAGAATTCTCGTTCACCCCGTAATATCATCTTGCACGCAATCTATCTAACCAAACATACCTTCGAATTTAATAGTGCAAATAAAGAAAACACTACCGGGATCTGAAATATTAATCCTTTCCGATACTTTGAAAGCTAACGGATTGCCTGTCACACAAGCTATTTATACAGTAGGCTCACATCAACAATGTAATATCGAAGTCTGTAATCATTTAAATAACACTTTAGTAATTCACAAAAATCAACATATCTTGGATGTAGAAGTTTATAAACATCGTATTCTTACCGTTGCTGAAATCAATCACTCTCAATCAGTTGCGGATGAATCCCTTTTGCGATCTATTAAAAATAAAATCAATAAGGACATTCAAGACGAAGAAATTCAGCAGAAAATTTTTGAACTTTTAACTAAATATCATGATGTTTTTTCCACTACGGATGGATCCTTAGGAAAAACAGATGTGATCGAGCATCAAATAAGGTTAAAGGACAAGCAGAAAATTATCTATGTACCCTCATACAGACTCCCTATGAAATTCCAGAATGAAATAAATGATGAAGTAGGTAAAATGCTAGAAGAAGGAGTCATTAGGAAATCAAACAGCCCTTATAATTTTCCTTTCATAGTTTTACCGAAAAAAGATCGAACATGGCGTATCTGCGTCGACTTCCGTCGTCTAAAAGAGGAAACGATCCCTGATCGATTCCCAGTGCCATGTACTGACGATATTTGTCTTTGTTAGGTCAGAATAAATATTTTACCAGTTTGGACTTACTTAAAGGCTTTCACCAGATATCATTAGAAGAAGATAGTATCCCATACACAGCCTTCAGCACAGCCAGGGGACATTATGAATTTTTACGGATGCCTTTTGGTTTACGTGGTGCTTCTATAACATTTACAAGAATGATTAACATAGTGTTTGGAGACTTGTTAGGGGATATATTGCATGCCTATATGGATGATCTTGTAATCTTTTCCAACACCTTAGAAGAACATCTACGTAAGTTAGAACTAGCATTACAGAGATTAAGACAACAAAACTTAGGGGTAAAGATTAGTAAGTGTGAATTTTTCAAAACAGAATTAATATATTTGGGTTTCATGGTGTCAAGCCAAGGTCTTAAAGTAGTCCATGATAAGGTGTCGGCTATACGTAATTTTCCCATACCTACTAATGTCAAGGGAATACAGCAATTTCTGGGTTGTAGTGGATATTACAGGCGTTTTATACGCAACTATTCTATAATAGCCGCTCCTTTAACTGATCTTACGAAGAAGGGCGTAGATTTCATATGGTCTGAGCAACATCAACAGGCGTTTAATACTTTGAAAGATGAACTGTGTAGTTCTCCTATCTTAAAATTTCCTGACTTCGGTAAGGAATTCTTCATTGCAACAGACGCCTCAGACTTAGGAGTAGGAGGGGTATTGCTTCAGCAATATGATAAACAATTTTTCCCGATAGCTTTCTATTCTCGAAAATTGAGAACTTCCGAAAGTAAGTATGCAGTAATAGACAAGAAGGGCTAGCTATTGTTAATTTGCTAGTGCATTTTAAGTTCATAATTTACGGTTATCCCATTAAGGTTCTTACTGACCATAAACCACTAACAGGGTTCTTTAAAGGCTTCAACCACAGCCCTAAACGAACTCGGTGGCATTTGATCATTCAAGATTTTGGCGCAAGAATTGGGTATTTACCTGGGAAAGCAAATATCATTGCGGATGCATTATCACGCAACCCCGTGTCATCTTGCACCGAGCCTTTAGCTGAATTAATAGATATATCAACATCCATGCCTATTGTAAAAACAATATCTGAACAAGAAGATTTAGGCTGGAGCGCTGAATTGTTACAGACTGAGCAAAGAAAAGATCAGAAAATAGAAACAATTATAAATGCTTTGAAAGGCAATCATAAGGAAAAGGAATATATCAGGTATAAGCAGCAGAATTATATAATCAAAGATAATATTCTGTGTAGGACTGTGACAAGGAAAACCCGCAATACACCACATGTAACTAACGACCAGATAGTAGTACCAATCTCACTTATTTCCACTGTCCTGAATTGGTTGCATTCAAATCCAATACATGGACACCCGGGGTTCTCATTAATGTCACAGAAAGCCAAATCATTGTTTTTATTGGCATACAATGCTTACAGATATAAAAAGACACGTAGCTAATTGTCGCACATGTTAGGAAAACAAAGGGCATACGAAAACACTTGTCAGCCTAGGAGCTTATCCTGTGCCCAATCAACCCTTTGAAAGAATATATTTAGATTTTTTAACAGGATTTTACGAGCCAGACAGAGGAAATAAGCACCTCTTAGTAATTATAGATGCTTTAACTCGATATACAGAATTAATAGCGCTTAAAACTAAAACTGCGATTGAATGTGCTAGGAAGTTTTATTCCACACATGATAATCTCAGACTCGGGTGGTGAATTTAATAATCACTTTCTTACCTCATTGTGTGAATTCCTCAACATAAAGAAAATAAAAACCATGATCTATCACCCAGAGTCGAATGGGCTAGTGGAAAGAGCAAATGGGAAAATATTAAATATATTGAGGGTAACACTAGGGGGATCAGACCCCAACTGGGATATTGCAATACCGGCGGCACTGAGTACTCTGAATCATTCATATCATATATCAATTAAAATGTCACCGCATGAAGCATTGTATGGTACCCCAGTTAGAACGCCTTTCCATATATTAACGCCTACAACTAATCTATCAAATCCTTTAAAAGAATGTATAAATGCAAGTATAAGTCGATATGATATCCTTCGAAAGAATTTAGAAGAATCACGAATCATAATGAAAAGGAATCATGATAAAACAGCGAAACCAACTAAAACATATACCGTGGGTGATAACGTATATATTCTAATCAATGTACGAAAAGGGCTCAATTATAAACTAACACCTAAGTTTGAAGGCCCATTTAACATTTTGGAAACATTAACGGCCAATAGGTTTAGAGTTCAAAACGTATCCCAACCCACGGATGAGAGAATAGTACCATTGGCTCACATAAGAAATTAAAAAGAAAAGAGAGGAAAAGAAGTGAGGGAAGATTTTTTTTTTTTTATTTTATGTGATTAAAAGTTTTCTTTTTAATACAGGAGTAATTACATATATTTTTCTCGTTACAGGTTTCCAAGATGAATTTTTTGTTGTTGGGAGTGATATTGTTCGCTCAGACATTTTTCTCGTGTGGGATGAGCTCTAAAACTAAAAGTATATATTTTAAATATGGCACTATAGTTGAAAGACAAGAAGACATTTTTATTACATCAACCAACGTAATTGTAGAAGTGAATATGCAAGCAATTTTTCTTCAAGAGAATGATGTCACTAGCTCAAGAACCGCCATTTCAAGGTTTTCTGCCTCATTGGATGAGTTGCATAGAAGACATTTTCATTTGACTACAGAGAGTTTGCTTGGATCAACATTAAAAGTTGCAGAGATGCTATTTGATGACTTGAAAAATAAGACTGAAGAGACAGGATCTTTGGCTTATGACCTTTTGATGTGGACTGTAGGACACGAACATAAAGAAAGACGAAATCCGTTTATTTATGCTGCATTAAGCATCTTTGGGTCTGTTGCAAGTTTAGGTTTAGGAATTTCCAATCGTCTTAAAATTAGTAATCAAAATAAGAAAATTGAGTTCTTGACTCATGAAGATGAATTGATTATGTCAGAACTAAGGAATCAGTTAGCTTCAATCAATAAAATTATGGATTTGGTAAATGAACATTCAAATAATATCGTTCAAATTATGGAAGTACAGGATTTGTTGGCAACATTAACGTATTATGATTTAAAGATAGATCACATACATAACAGAATTGCATATTTCATTGAGAAATCCAAGGATTATGTAGAAGCTATCACGTTAGCAACTAAAGGTGTATTGTCGCCCCATTTGTTGCCTATAAGTTACTTAAAGTTAATTCTGGAGAACGGAAGGGATAAACTAGGCTATGTTCCTTTGTTAGACAAACATAGGTTAGAATTTTATTACAGCCTAATTACAGTAAACGTAGATAATAACAAGATTATGATTACAATTCCCTTTGATTCTTCTGATGCCTGGCAATCTTACAGGATATCACCATTTCCGACTTTCATGACGAATCACTCAAATCCAGTAATATCCAGTTTGACAGGGACACGTATTGATTTCCCCAGACAAGGACCCTATACGGTCATTAAAGACTTAGATCAATTAACTCACTGTTCAGACGCAATGGATAGAAAAATATGTACAGCTGACTCATTTGAATTCCATAAAAACTTAATGGATTCATGCGAGTTAGGTATAGTGCTAGACGGTGCTCTCTCCCATACAAGTGAAAATTGTCTTGATAAGCTTTATCGCTTTGACAATAATGAGTTCAATTGCAGACTGAACAATGGCTCGTGGATACGATATGACAAGGACGGCTTCAATGTATCATGCCCTGACGGATCCACGTCCTTCACACACATCTTCGTCGCAGCAGATGGTTGTATCGGGACTTCCCTTAATTCCATGGTGACTGGTCTACGGACACTCATCAGAGAACGAGCCTACTTCGCGAACTTCACGTGGACCCTCTACAATGCCAGCACTCCCTCTCCCGTATAACAGACATGTGGCAAAGCGGTTGATGAAGCTTACCGAAAGGACCACCTGTCACCGACTTATAAGGAAATCCTTCACCCCATACTACTAGCAGGTCTGGCGTTTACGGTGGTGATATTTATCGCCGTGAACATCCTTGTTTGGCGTAGGTTACGGCACAGCATGCAGCTACAAAGGAACGTTTCGCCTAGGCCCGACAATACTCCATACTGGATTCAGTTTAAAGCCGTTGAGTGGCTACCTCATTCGCTAAAGGAGTAAATTGTCGGGAATTGTTTGTAAGAAAAGCTGTTAGTATGCTAGTAATATGTAATTGAAGAAATTTTCTACATTTGCATTGTTAAAAATACATTTAAAACAACATTTGAAAAAAAGATATAAATCATTTTTTCTCTCGGCATCTAATAAAAATATATAAGCCGGAATGTTAAAAAGAAAAGAGATAAAAAAAACATTAATAACAGAATCTATGGGCATCTAATAAAATAATCAGCCCTATATATATATATATATATATATATATATATATATATATATATATATATATATATATATATATATATATATATATATATATATATATATATGTACGAAAACCGTGGTACGTGTACGTACCAGGAATTCGTGTTTGTGCACTAAAAATTGAGTATTATGTTAATATGTTTCTGACAAAGGTAACAATTATTCTTTAACAAGTTACCGAATCATATGAAAGTCAGTAGTTTTTTTTTTTTTTTTGGTACCATATAATCATTTGCTAGCAATGTATCATATATATGATCTTTATTTATCATGCATTTTTCTATTTGCTTTGGTAATATCTTTTTCATATGCATTATTGTTATTATTTTTTAATGTGCCTATTTGGACATTCGTCCTCGGTTGATTATGGCTAAAGTTAAACAAAGAATAATATATATGTCCAGTCACACCTAGTAACCATGTTTTGGCTTGTTGTTAAATTTTTGTGAAAAAATTGAGATAGCTGGCCGAGCTTATGTAATAATTAGAATAGTTAATATTACATGTTTAAAACACATGACGTAATATGTCATGTTGGAGGAAGGTGCTAGCCGTGGGACTTGCTGTAGTCATTCAAATCATAAACAGGACGTACAATGCAGTGTCAACAATGTGACATTTTTCTTAAGCATCAACACCTTGCATCAGCGTGTGAAAGTTTGTGACGTCACCGGATGCAGGTGTCTTCCGAGTTTTGTGATGAATCTTATATAAACTAAGCATATACGATATCTGTGATATCGATAAGTTAGTCAGTTCATATCTATACTTCACCAGAATTGGTCATCTGACCAACCCAGCTTTCTCCAGTGATGGAGATGTTTAACTCTGTTGTTTTTATAGAATAAATACTTTAAAGCTAATAAGATGTATTCTGTTATCCAGTTACACACATCTGAAACAACACATACTCCAATGTGTGCTTATACTAGTAGCTA
>NC_090735.1:39977760-39983170 GCF_036898095.1 Palaemon carinicauda | reverse complement strand
AACACTTGTCTTAATCAGCTCCTATGATTTAAGCTTCAAAAGGCCGACGCTGTAACAAAATTACAAAATTTCATCGATGAAATTTCATTGAATTATACTACTCGCTCACGGCACGATGATTATATCTAGAATCATTCATGTCATTTTCCTTAAGAACTAACAATAGAGGGATTGGGTTAGTTGTACACCTGCTAGTCCGGTTTGATGACAAATACTGTGGAGAGGAAGAATTGTCACCGGGGATATTCATTCCTAAACTGAAAAATTGCACCCTAATTGGGCCACATTACTAGTAAGACCTGATTTAGAATATGGCGTCAAATTCTGGGCACATAGTATTCAAAAGTGTATAGATAGACTGGAAGCAGTATAAGGTAGGGCCACCAAACCAGTTCCAACACTAAGACAATTTGGATATAGACGGAGGATGGAACATTTGAACTTATATGATCAAGAAATTCGACAAGTAAAGGGGCAGTTAATAGACGCATTCAAAATTCTTAAAGGAATGATAAATGTAGATTACAACAATCTCTTCACGATTATCACAAATCACTTCAGAGGCACCGGATAGAAACTGGAATTGAAAAGATACAACACCACTCAATATGGTAATTTCTTCACATACAAAATAACAAATACATGGAACAGACCTCCAGCGGATGTAGTAAGCAGTAACACGGTAAACGAGTTCAAGAATCAGTTAAACAAGATAATAAAAACTCTCTAAACCTAATGCTCGAATACCCAAGAGCAAATGGAGTCTCCTTGGATATTCTAAAAAGACTTTGAAACATCCAAAATCCTTGTAACTCCTAGTGAGCAAAATTTAAATTATTTTGGCCATGAAGAGAGAGTTTCTTGATTGGAAGTAGAACTTACAAAACGTATGTCCCATACACACATACGTGATTATAACCATACATACATACATACATACATACATACATGCAAATCCGAGAAAATCGCCATATTACAAAAACAGTAAACTAAAAACTCAAAATGTTAGAAAATGCGAAATAGAAGAAAGGATCATTCAAAATAGCGTGCAGACAGATTCCGTATCCAAGAAAGACAATATTAGTGATGACAGCTTCATTCCTTTCCTGCAGAAAAGATATGGAGCTATAAATATGGACTTGGGGATTCCGTGCCAAATGTGCAATCTTACAGCAATGCAGTTGTAAAAATATTTTTTTATTATATATATATATATATATATATATATACATATATATATATATGTGTGTGTATATATAAATATATATATATATATATATATATGTATATATATTGATATATGTATATATATATATATATATAAACATGTATGTATATATACATGCATTACAGTATATATACTGTATATATATAAATATATATATATATATATATATATACATATATACAGTACAGTATATATATATATATATATATAGATATATATATATATATATATATATACAGTACAGTGCAGTACATATATATATATATATATACATATATGTGTGTATGTATGTATGTATAAACTTTTTCTAAATTGAAAACAGGAAGGTATTTACGATGTTTTTATGGTATTTGATACATATGAATAAAAAGAACTATTTGTGAAAGATGTTTCTCATTTTACACATGGCATAAAAAGTTTGGACTCATCATAGTGTGAGAAAAGATTATTGTTGATGTGTTAGCAATTGAATACAAAGTCCATTATACATAAAATAATAAATCTAAAACATATGTAAGAATAAAAGTAAAGACTAATTACTTAGAAGTTTAATCAAAATGCACAAAAGATAAAAAAATAAATAATTTACATGTAACCCAATGTGGGTCACCTAAGTAATTTTAATGCTATGGGTGTCAAGGCACTCATGAATCTCCTTATCGTGATTTATACTATTGTTTTATCTATTTGGTACTCGGGTATAATAATTCTTAATATATTCCTTCAATCTAGCCGTCGATAGGCCAAGTTAAATGGTTGATGCTACAAAGAAATATCATTCTAGATAAATAAATCAATTGATTATTCTGTAGATATTCGACCGAAAACACAATATATATATATATATATATATATATATATACATATATCAATTTACAATTACTATGGCTCAATGCAATTAATTCTACCCACCCATTATCTAGTGGTTTCCAGTGAGAGTGAGCTGAGACAGGGATGTGTGATGTCGCCATGGTTGTTCAATTTGTATGTTGATGGAGTTTCCGGAAGATACTGTGCTGGTTGCAGACTCGGAAGAGAAGCTTGGTCGATTAGTGAAAGACTTCGGAAGGGTATTTGAGAGAGGGAAGTTGATAGTTAATCTGGGTAAGAGTATGGTTATGAGATGCATGAGAAGGGAAGGTGGTGCGAGGTTGAATGTCATGTTGAATGGAGAGTTACTTGAGGAAGTAGATAAGATAAATACTTGGCGTCTGTTGTTGCAGCAGATGTATGTCAGAGGGTGAATGAAGGATGCAAAGTGTTGGGGGCAGTGAAGGAAATGGTAAAGAATAGAGGGTTCGGCATGAATGTAAAGAGTTTTCTGTATGAGAAAATGATTGTACCAACTGTGATGTATGGATCGGAGTTAAGGGAAATGAAAGTGGCGGAGAGACAGAAATTGAAGGTGTTTGAGATGAAGTACCTGAGGTGTATGGCTTGGGTATCTCGATTAGATAAGGTTAGGAACGAAGTAGTGAGGATGAGAACGGGAGTAAGAAATGATTTAGCAGCTAGAGTGGATATGAATGTGTTGAGGGGGTTTGTACATGATGAGAGAATGGAAAGTGGCTGTCTGCTAAAGAAGGTGATGAATTCAAGAGTTGATGGGAGAATTACAAGAGGAAGGCCAAGGTTTGACTGGATGGATGGAGTGAAGAAAACTCTGGGCAATGGGAGAATAGATGTAAGAGAGGCAAGAGTGCGTGCTAGAAATAGGACTGAATGGCGACCAATTGTAACGGAGATCCGGTAGGCACTGCTGCTTCCTCCTGTCGCCTTAGTGACCTCGGAGGGAACAGTAGTAGGGTATTTAGCACATTAAACTCCAATTGTGGTGGATAACGGGGGAGGGTGGGCTGTGGCACCCTAGCAGTACCAGCCAAACTCAGCTGAATCCCCCGAAGGCTGGGAGGAGCGGAGAGAGGAAAGGTCTCCTCTTATTCCTATGTTTGATGTTGACTACACCTCAGAATTGGGGAAAGTGCCTTGGTAAATATATAGATAGATTACTATTTTTCATTAAATTCTTATAAAAGTCCATGCTAGAAAATTATCATAAGAATTAGATTGAGGGCAATATAGAGAGCTTATGAGTACATGATATAAGATGATGTGTAATTCGTAGTGAAAAATAAAAAGTTTGTGGTGTCCTATTGGAAACATCTCTCTCTGATAATCTGTTAGACGGGATTTCGAACACCGCTCAGGCTCGATAGTCTCTAGCAGTATCTGGAACCTCGACATCCTTGCGAGCTAGGAATAGGGGGTTTGAGTTACCCTCCCTGATCCTACCTTGATTAGGAGTGGCCTTTGGCTCTGATTTTATGGACACATAATCAGTCTCTTGGGCTTTATCTTGTCCTTTTCCTCTGCCATTCATGAGCGACCTTTAAACCATTATGATGAAATTAAGCAATAAAATAGTGGACCGTCTCTGTTTTCAGTATTGACTAATATTGAAATCACCATTATTCTTTTTGCTTACAAAACGTTTCTTATCTGGACATCCATTCATCTCGATCAAAGGTGTCAATAATAACTCTCTAACTCCACTACCTTCCTTCTATGTTTACTATTTATATAATTTTTTCATATATTACAAATTCACATTAAACAAAACTCTTTTATTATTACACACACACAAAAAAAAACTATCTTTTGTGAAATTCTTTATAACTTCCAGTTGCCTGCAGAAACATGGCTGTAGTTCGAGGAACATAAATTGCTTCACCCCACTTTCTCAAACACTCCCCCCACCCCCACCTCGTTCCACCAACTGCAACGGCATTTTTCTATGACTTATACTTATGAACTTCAATGAGTCATGAGGTAGATGGGGTCACGGCTGCTGACTTAGATGTACTGGAAGACATTTTCTAACAAAAGCACATTCGTTATTTCAATGATAGTGAATGTTTTTCTTATTTGCGCTAAATGGAGAAAAGACATGAAAACGGTTTCCAACTTGTCGCGTAAGAAAAAATTGATACTAATATAAAAATTGTAGGGAAAATATAATTATCTCTCACCTCCTATATCTTTTTCATTTTCCGATTCGAAACAGGTTTCAGAATAATACGTTTAATAGATTTTATTGGCAACTCAATATCAAACAGAATTTCGTGTGAGCCTTTGATTTCCGGGTATTTGAATGAAAATTTAGTTGATTAAATTTCATTTGACCAAAAAGCACAGGGAAAAATTATACAATAAATGACTTATTGTTTCATTTTAATAAGTTTGCGTTACAAGACCTAAGGAGAAACGAGTTAAAAGTACATTATTTTCAAGGGTGATGAATTATATCACGTAAATTAATCTCACCCTAATGAATAGTGAATGTTAGACAAATCAAGCTTAGTATTGAAACTTAATTTCTTAATCAAGTAATCTAGTGGTAAATAAAATGTTAGTTAATTAAGCGGGATTATTACTACACAGATACCAAGTAATGTTAACATAAAAACATCATAGTGGCATTTAAAGAAGTGATTTTCCTCATCAATGTCAAATACATCTATATTCTTTTTTATTCTGATAACAACGAAAATAGTTGCCCTTATCAACACTTCGTCCAGATAAATTCAAGGTTATTAATGGATTGGAGAAGAAGTGAAACTTAACAAAGACAAAACAAATCATATGTATATCTATGACGATTGAAGATTACTTGTGACGAAAATTTTACAACTCACAGTTGGAGGAAAGAAGTTGATTAACTAAGAGAGTTTATCATAAGCAATCAAAGAAATTGATGGATTGGAGAAGTGAAACTTAACAAAGACAGAAACATTAGACATCTCTCTCTCTCTCTCTCTCTCTCTCTCTCTCTCTCTCTCTCTTGCACTATGCCCTATTGAAAATTGAATACACTCGACAAAATTTTTCTTGTAGTTTTATTTAATTGATCTTGAATGTTGTTCTATAGTAAGAGAATAGTCGTATTACTCAACAATGAATTTTCGTTTTTAAATAGTTCCGATCGCTAATTTAAAGTCTCCATATATTATAGCCAGGAAAGGAGAAAATAAAAGACTTAATTGTAGTTAGTAGTTTCCTCCATTAGTGTCACTAATACCGAAAATACTAACTCCAATCAAGTCTTTTCTTTTTTCCTTTTCGATATCGCTAAGGGACGGAAATACTAACTCCAATCAAGTCTTTCTATTTTCGGGATTTTTA
>NC_090735.1:39960260-39972760 GCF_036898095.1 Palaemon carinicauda | reverse complement strand
AGAATTTGAATAACCACCTAATTACTGTACAAAAAGATAAGAACTGCAGGATTGCATTATTTTGGAGTAAATGGAGAGCGTGGTGTTGTAAACAATTACCAATGATATTTATACTGGGTTAGTTGTACAATCTCTAAAGAATTGCCGTTATTCTAAATTTCTTGCGATTCAATTCTTTGCTCGATTGGTAGGAAGTCCCTAGCGCCTAGAAATACCTTTGGTTTCAAGGTAGCACAGTCACCTGCACACAAGTATGGATATATTTATATATATATATATATATATATATATAATAAATATATATGTTTATATATATATATATATATATACATATATATATGTATACAGTATATTTATAATTATATATATACTTATAAATATATATATATATATATATATGTATATATATATATATATATACATATATATATATATGTATGTTTATATATATATATATATATATACTTATATATGCATATATATATATATATATATGTATATATACATATATAAATATATATATATATATATATGTATATATATATATATATATATATATTTATATATATATATATATATATATGAATATATATACCCTATATATATATATATATATATGCATATACATATATATATAAGTATATATATATATATATATATACATATATATATGTATATATATATATTTATATATATATATATATATATACATATATATATGTATATATATGCATATATATATATATATATATATATATATTCTGAGCTAATACGGTTTCTAGTATTCTTATGAATATGAAGATAGCTTAATATCTGTTTCTTTATTCTTATTTTGACTTAAATTATCCATAGTTTAATCTTATAAGGTTCTTTCAAATATGTACCAGTTGTGCTTTTCATTTCATGTTAGATATAAGGTATTTTTGGGGAAGGGTCACGTTGGTAAAAGTATGGTAGGGGAATGAAAGGCCTTTTAAATCTATGTAATTTCCATAGAAATAATTTTATTATTATTATCATTATTATTATTATTATTATTATTATTATCATTATTATTATTATTATTATTATTATTTAATTAATTGCTAAGCTACAACTCTAGCTGGGAAAGCAGGATGCTATAAGCTCTGGGGCTCCAATAGGGAAAATAGCCCAATGAGGAAAGGAAATAAGGAAAATAGAATATTTTAAGAACAGTAACAACATTAAAATAAATATATCCTATATAAACTATAAGAGCTTTAACAAAACAATAGGAAGGGAAATAAGATAGAATAGTGTACCTGAGCGTACCCTGAAGCAAGAGAACTCTAACCCAAGACAGTGGAAGTCCATGGTACAGAGGCTATGGCACTATCCAAGACTAGAGAACAATGGTTTGATTTCCGAGTGTCCTTCCTTCTAATAATGATATACATAAAGACTGATAAGAGATTGAATTTATCTACAGATAACAAAACGATAATACAAATAAATATAATTAGATAGTTTGTTGTTATAAAATAAATAAATCAGAATTTGCAACCCCCCTAAAAAAATGAAAATAACGAGCGAGATTCCAAGCTAACCAGGGTATTTCGTATTCAAAACCTATAACTGAAAACTTTCAAATCATATCTAGTTTAATTCCGCCAAGAGAGTAGAGAGTAACAGGACTTGGGAGCCTGTTAGTCAGATAGCTGTCATAAATATTCCATCCGTACCTCCACCGATTTCGAAATACGAACGTGCTCTTACCCACCGGCGCGTTTCGCTCTTACTTAGCAATGATGAAAGTTGAGAGCAAAAAAAAAAAAAAAAAAAAAAAAAAGGAGAAAAAAGCCTTTTAGATATCATAATATATATACAAGAAGTTTTCCCGTTGACCTTTTTTGAAGTCCGTAAAAAAAGGTAGTAACCTCTTTTTGGATATTTAATAAACGGTATTATTCCGGAATATTTTTCGTGGACTTTCCTCTTTTTTTTTCGTTCATTGTATAGTTACTTAAGAATATTACTGCACGTTTCTCAGTAGCGTAGGAATGATGAAAGTTCAGAGCAAGTGAATAAAAAAGTAAAAGAAAAAAATAAATGGTAATGTCGTAGCTACTGCCAAAACCGTTTTTATTTTTATTTATGTTTTAGTTAAATGTTAATGTCCTATGTACTGCAGAAACGTTTCTGGTTTTGATATTCAAATGAACATAAATAATGACTCAGTGCCGATATCTAGTAAAGCTCGAGAGATCTAAGTGTATTTCTTGACTGTAACATATCTCTAAACGCCCAAATAAATAATGTAATAAAAACTACTGGTTATCATCTAAGAAATATTGCGTTTATAAAAAAGTACCTGGATGAAAATTTTGTAAAGAAACTTGTGATAAACTGTGTTATTACCAGGATTGACTACTGCTACTCTATCTATTACATTTTACCAAAAGTGTAACTTAAGAAATTACAAAACATAATAAACAGATGAGCATGACTGATAAAAGGTGTCCCACCTAGTGAAAGGATCACTCCTATACTAATTGATTTACAATGGCTGCCGATTAAAGCGAGAATTGAATTTAAAATATGTACAATAACCCACCAAGTTATCAGAACCGGCCGTCCAAAATACCTAAGAGAATTGATACATATTGCGCAGCCAACAAATCGTGTCGACACGAGAATAGTTACAGATGGCTTCAAAACTGTTGGAACCTAGATATATGTCTACTTTAGGCTCCAGAGCCTTTAGATATGCGGCCCCGAGACTATATTATAAGCTCCCACGAAACATCCGAATGATTGAAGACATTAAGGCTTTCAAGAGGAAACTGAAGATTTTCTTATTTCAACAGTCATACAACAATGACGATTTAACTGTAAATGAACAATACGCGATATGAAACGTTAAATACTCTGAACGAACAAGGTAAAACGACAGTGGAGGTCCTATAGAGAGTGGGGTTCCCCTGCTGTATGGGACCGGAAAAGCAGCCGTCAAAGTAGGTAATGTATGTTTCAGTTAAATTACCACAGGGAATGTTAATGTCGTAGCTACTCCAAAACATTTCTAGTTTTGTTTATGATTCAGTTAAAGAAACCCGGGGAATGATAATGTCGTAGCTACTGCAAAACATTTCTAAATTTGTTTATGTTTCAGTTAAAGAAATCAGGGAATGTTAATGCCGTAGCTACTATGAAAACCTTTCTATTTTTGTTTACGTTTCAGTTAAAGAACCGGGGAATATTAATGTCCTAGCTACAGCAAAAATATTTTTAGTTTTTTATGCTTCAGTTAAAAAAGCAGGGAATGTTAATGTCCTACCTACTGCAAAACCATTTCTAGTTGTGTTTATGTTTCGGTTAAAGAAACCCGGGAATGTTAATGTCCTAGGTATTGCAAAAACAATTTTTAGTTTTGTTCATTTTTCAGTTATAGAAACCCCGGGAATATTAATGTCCCAGCTACTGCAAAAAGGGTTCTAGTTATGCTTATGTATCTGTTAAAGAAACACGGGGAATGATAATGTCGTAGCCACTGCCAAAACAATTTTTAGTTTTGTTTATGTTTCAACCGAAGCCACCCGGGGAATGTTAATATTTTAGTTTGGTTTATTTTCCAGTTATTAAATCAATCTCAAAAAGAATATTCATTCCCATGCATTCTCCTTTACGTCCTCTTCGTTTTGAACTGAATCATCTGAAAACTTTCCAGACAGCGACGGTGAGCAGCTGTCACGGGCCCTTCCACATCATGAATAATTCACGCTCGATTTCGATTTTGTGATTTACATTTGGGAAGAATTTACAGTCGAGATAAGTATTTGAACATGGGTATAATTCCCATAATTTGAGAATGTCGGTGAGCTTTCTGACACACACACACTCACACTCACACAGCGTTATAGGGAACTCATGAGTCCTAAATAGTTATTGGATATTTTGCCTGAAAAATGCTTTGATTTTCTTGACCTAAAAAATTAAATAAAACATTTTGTTTTAGGTGACTTTGAAGGGTCACAAGAGGATATGAATATATATATATATATATATATATAAATATATATATATATATATATATACATACATATATATATATATATATATATATTTATATATATATATTTAAATAATATATATATATATATATATATGCCCATACACACACACACACACACACATATATATATATATATATATATATACATATATTATATATATATATATATATATATATATAAATATCTATTTTGTAAAAAAATTTAGAATTTATGTAAAATAATCTAATTGAAAGTCTTAGAATAACAGTAAAATTGAATACATATACATAGGCGGCAAAACAGAATAATATTTACTATAGTTATCTTTGATAATACGTTCTTATGTTCAAGAATGACATCCTTACTAGTACTCTTCCACAGTATTCAAAGTCTGAAGAATCGTAAAGGCCATTTGAATAAAGTATGTTTGACAAAGCTTTAGATATGAACAGAGGAGATTGACAAGAAATTTCAATTAACATAGAACATATGTAGAATGTTTTATTTCCTAATCTAATTTTATCTACCCCGTGAAAGAAATCTTTTTCATCTATTTCATTATATGTTGATGATTCTATCTCATCATGTTTATATACAAAAGTGTATTCCTTTAAATCTTAAGAAATCTCATAATCATAAGAACTCTCGTTATGAAGAAATGTAATATTCTAAGAAGGTAGCAGTTTCTTTTTCTTCTAAATCTTCTCCTTGGAACGTATTTTTTTTTCCTCTATAATGTGAATTAAATGCCGCGTGGGAAGAAACTTAATTTAATGTCATAAAGACACCAAGTAAAAAACTTACTAATCAAATTCTTTTGACATTTTTCGAGATATTTTCTCCATTCATATGAGCTGTTTACATATTTTAGTTCAGCTATAATTATCCAAAGGTTGCCGTAAAATGATTGTGAGTAAGTATATGCTTATGATATTAACAAGTTTGGATTTTATAAAGAAAGTAAAGATGTCGCAAAAGGCGTTTTGATTAACATTCATAAAATCAAATGCTCACTCATGACGTCGAAATTATCGTTGAATTAGAAAAGCATTATGTAGTCTAAGGTAACATATCTTGTTAATTTCCGTAACTTGTTTCACTTTATCTATCGTAAAATATTTTTGGATTGCAAATAACGATAAGTAATATCTTAGTCACTCATGCATGGAGATTTTGTAATTCTTACGTATTAACACTATATATATATATATATATATATATATATATATGTATATATATATATATATATATATATATATATATATATCTTCCTTTACAACAATAAGCTCCCGCTGCTTCATTTGTGTTTGTGTATGCGTGTTTGGGTGTATAATTATGTATGAGCTTGTTACAATCACAATGATAAACGTTTTGCGTCAACTTTAAGACGTCAAGACAGGTATTATGAAACTACAGAATATTTACTTTATTATGAATAACCCATAGTGATATAAAAGTAAGGCTCAAACTACTTAGAAGAGCATAAAATGATCTTAAGGATATAGCGAATTGAATTGGTATGATATACTCAATCTGATGTGTTTCTCCCGTAGGGTTTAATATGATTTCTCGAGATTAGATCCTCAAAACTGCTTCAATAAGATGTTAATGCATCTCCAGTTATACATTTCCAATATAAATATATATATATATATATATATATACATTTACTGAATATATATATATATATATATATATATATGGATAAATATCAACACAACATCGTGTTCAAATAGAAATAAATTTCTACCTCATACTTGGGATCGAACGCTAGCCCCTTCTAATGAAAGGCCAGGTCGAAACTAACCATGTCACGAGAGCCCATAAAAGAAATTGGAACCTGACCGCTACCAGCTGTCCGAGGATTTACCTGGCGAGACATCAGTCTCTTACCAGCGAGTTTTACCCAATTTCCCGGGCCACCACGTGACACAATTGGTAGTAATTCATTCAAATTACCCCTAATGAGTCAATACGGATAAATATCAACACAACATCGTGTTCAAATAGAAATAAATTTCTACCTCATACTTGGGATCGAACGCTAGCCCCTTCTAATGAAAGGCCAGGTCGAAACCAACCATGTCACGAGAGCCCATACAAGAAATTGGAACCTGACCGCTACCAGCTGTCCGAGGATTTACCTGGCGAGACATCAGTCTCTTACCAGCGAGTTTTACCCAATTTCCCGGGCCACCACGTGACACAATTGGTAGTAATTCATTCAAATTACCCCTAATGAGTCAATATGGATAAATATCAACACAACATCGTGTTCAAATAGAAATAAATTTCTACCTCATACTTGGGATCGAACGCTAGCCCCTTCTAATGAAAGGCCAGGTCGAAACCAACCATGTCACGAGAGCCCATAAAAGAAATTGGAACCTGACCGCTACCAGCTGTCCGAGGATTTACCTGGAGAGACATATATATATATATATATATATATGTGTGTGTATATATATATATATATATGATTAAAATTATCAATGTTTTCTCTCATGTAGGCGAAAATTAAGGAAATTTGGAATAGGTGAAATGTCAAAAGAATTGTCCTCTTCAAACTACATAAGATGCATGTTCTGAAACACATAAAGAATAAAACAGTTGTAGATTATTCTTTTTCACAATGATTTTATTTCTCATAATAATATCATATCTGATTATTGCAGGTATTGTACTGGCCTGGTGGTAGCGTCCTTGACTGGTAATTGCTAGACTGGGGTTCGAGTTCCGCTCAAACTCAGGAGTTTCTTTGGTCGCTGCAACCTCATCATCCGTGTGAGCTAAGGATGTGGGGTTTAGTGGATATCATAGGTCAATCTGCTGAGTCATCAGCAGCCATTGCCTGGCCCTCCTTGGTCCTAGCTGTTGATCATAAGTAATGTTTTCGTTTCTAGGGCATTGTCCCTCTTGATAGGGCAGTGTCTTGATAATATATATATATATATATATATATCTATATATATATATATATATATATATATATATATGTATTATAGCCACGAAAGGAAAAATGAAAAAGACTTGATTGGAGTTAGTACTTTCATCCACTCAGGACATTTTCAAACTCAGCCAATTTCGTGGCTATAATACATTTTATATTCATCACGTGTCAGCTTTCGTGATTTCTACTCACACACACACACACACCCACACACACACACACACATATATATATATATATATATATATATATGTATATATATATATATATATATATATATAGCAAAAGCCAGTAGGAAATAATAAAAAAAAATTAGTACCAAGCGCTTTTGTGCATTTTAATACACCTCTTCAGGGTTCAATAAAAAGTGAGACAGTTGAGCGACGTAAAAAAAAAAAAAAAAAAAAAAAAAAACTGAATAATAAGAGGAATGATAGAAAAACCTCGTCAGCTATCTAGCATTGTCAAACAATCAAACAACCCACAGCCAAAATGTGTACTTGAACGCAAAGTGGTCATAAACACAAAACAGGTTAACAAAAATTACATGATTCTGAATTGTTGAACCTTATTGGTCATATAGAAATTATTGAATTATATAAACTAGCACTAATATTAAAAACACAATCAGAATTTATCTTTATAATACTTGATTCTATAATATTTCTCTTCACGACATCTCTACGTAGAACAACTCTTTAGAGTTATTCCATTCTATCAAATGATTATATTCATTCATGTGAACAAAAAGTACGCTGGACATATTACCACATAAATGAATATAATCTATTGATAGACTGGAAGAACTCTAAAGAGCTGCTCTACTTTAGAGTTGTCATAAAAAGAAATATTATAGAATCAAGTATTGTAATGATAAAGTCTGATTGTGTTTTTAATATTAGTGCTGGTTCATATAAATTGGATGATTTCATCATGATCAATATTGTTCAATAACTCAGAATTACGTAATTTACATTGTTATATAACGGTAAGATGCAGAAACTGGCCAAGAAAGAAGTCGGGATGAAATGCTTGGAACAACCTAGAAAACGTTTGATCCCCTTGAAATAGGTGATTCAGTTTTGCTGCTATACAAGTGAGTTTGAAAGTGGTCGCCTAGACTGTAGGTGTGTGCCAGGAGTCGTTCTTGAAATGGACTCAAGAGGCATTTACAAGATCGGCATCAAGAATGGAATAGTTAACACAAATTTTGCCAGAAACCAACTTCCAAAGGGGGATTGCATACTAGTAGAGCAAGGTAAAGTTAAACGAGATGTGTTACCTTTCCGTAATATTGCAGTCTTTCATGCTAGCACCGGTGGTCAAGGGTTCACAAAATGCTGTTGTGCTTCTGAATGTAATGTCACTGCCATTGACATCCAAATAACAATAAATGTCGGAATAAATGTTAGAGTAAAATGTATATTGTTGCTGAGAATTTATGCACTTTCCAACTAGTTATTCTATTTTGTTTGGTTGTGTAAACATTTTCATGAAGCATATGATGATTAGGGTGATGATATGATTAAATTTTTTTTATTGTTTTAGGTATTTTTTCTTTTATTTATTATATTTATTTCTAGTTATTTTTAAGCTTGAGAGTAACTGTGGGGAGGGTATCAGTGTACAGTTTATTCATAATAATTTATTGCATATGAAAATTTATTATATAGACAGATATGAAGAAGAGAAGTGAACAAAATAACTAGTTTCTAGTTTGTAAAACGGACAATTTGTCAAAACAAAGACTGAGCTTTGTAAGCATAAGTGTTCAGTATATAGATTTCAAAATCATTATATTAACTGCATATGGTGTCACAATACCTGATTTGCCGAAACCAGGAACCAAGCAACTTGCCTATATCCTAAAATATGTTGCCCAATCTGTGAATTAGGCAACTTTGAAGAATCCAGAAGCTACATATTTCAGGCAAATGACTGTCTACTTCATGAAACCGGCAATGAAAGGCCTATTTCATGAATTAGGCGGCGCACTGACTACCTAATTCATAAAACAGGCAACTTTAAGGATTAGTAACAACATATATACCTATATATATATATATATATATGTGTGTATATATATAGTATATATATATATATACATATATATATGTATATATATACATATATATATATATATGTATATATATACATATATATATATATATATATATATACATATTTACAAATATACTTATATATATATATATATATATATACTGTATATATAAATATATATATATACTATATATATATATTTACATATACAATATATATATATATATATATATTTACATATACATATATATATATATATATAATATTTACATATACATATATATATATATATATATATACATACAATATATATAATTTATATATGTATATTATATATATATATATATATGTATATATATATATGTATGTATATATATATATATATTATATATGCTGTATATATATGTATGTATACATATATATTAGTAAAGCTTACACAATTTGTGTACTTATTAAATTGTTTTTTTTAATCTTATTGTGACGATGGGACAATTACTGTATTTACATCATGGTTTCCCTTAACTTGATAAGCTACTTAGAGCTGAAAATATTTTCCTTCTGTAAGAATAATGACTAAACCACCAGAGAAAAAATAAGACATTTTTTTTCCCAGCGATGTACTTTACGAGAACATTTTGAATTTACAAGAGTCGAGACCTGCAATAAAAGTTCACTTTACGGTTGAACTTTCTGAAACTAAATTTACATGATTTTTAGGTCTTTGCAAATTCTATTTTAGAATACGCCGGAACAAAGCCAGTCACCCGGTTGGTAGGCGTAGGGGTAAAGGAACAAACACAGTCACTCATTTGGTAGGTGTATGAGCAAAGGATCAAACACAGTTACTCATTTGGTAGGCGTATGGGCAAAGGGACAGAGTTAATCAGTTGGTAGGCGTATGGACGAAGGAACAAACAAAGTCACCCAGTTGGTAAGCATAAGGGTGAAGGATCAAACAGTCAATCAGTTGGTAGGCGTAGGCGTGATGGAACAAACATAGTCATTCAGTTGGTAGGCGTAGGATTAATTAATAGACACAGTCACCTAGTTGGTAGGCATAGAGGTAAAGGAGCAAAAACAGTCACCCAGATGTATATATATGTTTGTGAAGGAACAAACGCAATCACTCAGTTGGTAGGCGTAGGGGTGAAGGAACAAACACAGTCACCCAGTTGGTAGGCGTAGAGGTAGAGGAACTAACACTGTCAATCATTTGGTAGGCGTATGAGGGAAGGAACAAATACAGTTACCCAGTTGGTAGGCGTATGGGTGAATGAACAAACAAAGTCACCTGGTTGGTAAGCATAAGGGTGAAGGAACAAATAGTCACTCAGTTGGTAGGCGTAGGCTTCAAGGAACAAACATAGTCATTCAGTTGGTAGGCGTAGGATTAATGAGCAAACACAGTCACCCAGTTGGTAGGCGTAGGGGTAAAGGGGCAAAACAGTCACCCAGATGGCAGGCATAGGGGTGAAGGAACAAAAAAAGTAACTCAGTTGGTAGGCGTATGAGTGAAGGAACAAACACTGTCACCCAGTTGGTAAGCATACTGGCGAAGGAACCAATACAGTCACCCAGTTGGCAGGTGTAGGGGTGAAGGAACAACCACAGTCACTCAGTTGATAGGCGTAGGGGTGAAGGAACAAACACAGTCACTCAGTTGGTAAGCGTAGGAGTGAAGGAACAAACACAGTCACCCAAATGGTAGGCGTACGGGCAAAGGAACAAATACAGTCTCCCAGTAGTCAAGAGTAGGGGTGAAGGAACAAACACAGTCACTCATTTGGTGGGCATAAGTGTGAAGGAATAAACACATTCATTCAGTTGGTAAGCGTAGGAGTGAAGGAACAAACACAATCACCCAATTGGTAGAGGTACGGTCGAAGGAACCAAAACAGTCACCCAGTTGGCAGGCGTATGGGTGAAGGAACAAACACGGTCACTCAGTTGGTAGGCGTAGGGGTGAAGGAACAAACACAGTCACCCAGTTGATAGGCGTAGGGGTGAAGAAAGACACAGAGTCAGTCAATTAGTCGGCGTAGTTGTGAAGAAGCTAGAAGACACCCAGTTGGTAGGCTGAGGGGTAAAAGAAACAAACACAGTTACTCAGTTGGTAGGCGTAGTAGGGGTGAAGGAACAAACACAGTCACTTGGTTGGTAGGCGTAGGGGTGAAGGAACAAACACAGTCACTCAGTTGGTAGGCATAGGGTTGAAGGAACAACAACAGTCACTCATTTGGTATGCGGAGTGGTGAAGGAACAAACACAGTAATTAAGTTAGTAGGCATAGAGGGAATGGAACAAACAGTCACTCACTTGGTAGGCGTAAAAGTGAAGGAACTAAAACAGTCACCCATTTGATAGGTGTAGTGGTGAAGGAACTAAAACAGTGACTCATTTGGTTGGCGTAAGGTTGAATGAACAATCACAGTCACTCAGTTGGTAGGCGTAGGGGTGAACGAACAAACACAGTCACTCAGTTGATAGGTGTAAGAGTGAAGGAACAAAAACAATCACTCCACTCCACAAACAAAGTCACCCAGCTGGTAGGCGTAGGGTTGAAGGAACAAATATAGTCACCCAGTTGGTAGGCATAGGGTAAAGGAACAAACACAGTCATTCATTTGGTAGGCGTAGGGGTGAAGGAACTAAAACAGTCACTCATTTGGTAGGCGTAGGTGTAAAGGAACAAACACAGTCACTCAGTTTGTAGCTGTAGGGGTGAAGGAACAAGCACAGTCCCTCATTTGGAGGACATAGGGTGAAGGAACAAACACAGTTACCCAGTTGGTAGGTGTAGGGGTGAATGTACTTGAACAGTCACTCATTTGGTAGGTGTAAGGGTGAAGGAACAAACACAGTCACCCAGTTGGTAGGCGTAGGGGTGAAGAAACAAACCCAGTCACATATTTGGTAGGTGTAGAAGTGAAGGAACTAAAACAGTCACTCAATAGGTAGATGCAGAGGTGAAGGAACTAAAACAGTCACTCAATTAGTAGGCGTAAGGGTAAAGGAACAAACACAGTTACTCATTTGGTAGGTGTAGAGGTGAAGGAACTAAAATTGTCACTCATTTGATAGGCGTAGGGGTGAAGGAACTAGGACAGTCACTCATTTGGTAGGCGTAGGGGTGAAAGAACTAAAACAGTCACTCAATTGGTAGGCGTAGGGGTTAAGGAACAAACACAGTTACTCATTTGTCAGGCTAGAGGTGAAGGAACTAAAACAGTCCCTCATTTGGTAGGCGTAGTGGTGAAGGAACTGAAACAGTCACTCATTTGGTAGGCATAGGGTTGGAGGAACTAAAACAGTCACTCATTCACTCATTTGATAGGTGTAGGGGTTAAGGAACAAACACAGTCACCCAGTTGGTAGGCGTAAGGGTGAAGGAACAAACACATTTACTCATTTGATAGGTGTAGAGGTGAAGGAACTAAAACTGTCACTCATTTGGTAGGCATAGGGGTGAAGGAACT
>NC_090735.1:39940260-39952760 GCF_036898095.1 Palaemon carinicauda | reverse complement strand
CCGATTCAACTACTCGATTAGGAATATCATTCTACATCTTGGTCAGAGCTGAAATAAATCTTCTAAAATACTGTGTAATATTAAATCTATTATATACACATTAAACAATACTTTAAAAATATCGAGGTTTTGTGTTGGTGTTATTTTGAATCATCTTTTGTAAATTAGATTAAAATATTCAAATGACAATTATTCTTTTCTAAGTCATACTTTAATGTTTCACAAGCAATGCTTCTTTATTGAATTTATGGACATCTTCATTACATGCATGGTATTGAAGTTTGCCTACTTCATTTGCGTAATTACACGCTCCATACCTAATTATTTTTGCCTTCATAATCAAAGTTGATATTAATATAATATTCCATCGTCTTTAGCAAACGCATATTGCCAAAGCATGCATAAATGCGATTAAATACTCATTGCAAATGTATTGGTATTTGAATATTTATGTGGCAATCAAAGGGTGATATATCAATTTAATTAGAAAGCTTTTAAACGATTGAAGTAAATTGTTGAAAGTAATTAATAATTGACTGTGGTTGCGCATAAACAGTATATGTTGTATTAATCAGATGGATTTGTTTCTGCACGGACTTTTTGTTTATGCTTGCAAATGTTTTTTGGAGTTAAACTACTTGTTTACTAGTTTTACTCAAATTAATGTACATTTACCTGATTGTAAGATTAATTTTCAATTGTATTTGTGCATATATACATACATATATATATATATATATATATATGTGTGTGTGTACATACGCACGCATATATATATATATATATATACATATATATATGTGTGTACACACGCACGCATATATATATATATATATATATAGTATTTATATATATACATATATAGGAATTTTTACAAAATATTGTCTCTATGTTTTTGAGACATCCTTGATTTCACCTCACAATCATTATAGATAAATCTAGCAAATCCACTATTTTATTGTTTCCATGTGTACTAATTCTAAGTACAGAAAACCTGAATTTGACAGGTATATGTAGAGAAGAATTGTCATTGACTTTTATCTTTCTTCATGGCTGAGTGGTATGGTCACTGGCATACAGATATCCTAGACCAGGGTTCAAATCCCGGCCGGTCTGATATTATAGTCTTTGGGTGATTCCGCCTGGGGCTCTGATCCCGAGGTCGTTAAGAGAATCCAGACTTTAATGTATTAATATATATAGCTTATTTGAAATCTGAAAAAAACACTTTTAAATGTGCAAAAAATTATCATTAATCGAATGCCAAGTCCCAAACGTACCAATTAGCTATGATGGTGAAGATGGGTTGATTTCAATTATAAGTACAGAAAACCTGAATTTGACAGGTATATGTAGAGAAGAATTGTCATTGACTTTTAACTTTCTTCATGGCTGAGTGGTATGGTCACTGGCATACAGATATCTTAGACCAGGGTTCAAATCCCGCTTGGTCTGATATTATAGTCTTTGGGTGATTCCGCCTGGGGCTCCGATCCTGAGGTCGTTAAGAGAATCCAGACTTTAATGTATTAATATATATGGCTTATTTGAAATCTGAAAAAAACGCGTTTAAATGTGCAAAAATTTATCATTAATCAAATGCCAAGTCTCAAAACTACCAATTAGCTACGATGGTGAAGATGGGTTGATTTCAATTCTAAGTACAGAAAACGTGAATTTGACAGGTATTTGTACAGAAGAATTGTCATTGACTTTTATCTTTCTTCATGGCTGAGTGGTATGGTCACTGGCATACAGATATCCTGGACCAGGGTTCTAATCCCGGCCGGTCTGATATTATAGTCTTTGGGTGATTCCGCCTGGGACTCTGATCCCGAGGTCGTTAAGAGAATTCAGACTTTAATGTATTAATATATATGGCTTATTTGAAATATGAAAAAAACATATTTAAATGTGCAAAAATTTATCATTAATCGAATGCCAAGTCCCAAACCTACCAATTAGCTACGATGTTGAAGATGGGTTGATTTCAATTCTAAGTACAGAAAACGTGAATTTGACAGGTATATGTACAGAAGAATTGTCATTAACTTTTATCTTTCTTCATGGCTGAGTGGTATGGTCACTGGCATACAGATATCCTGGACCAGGGTTCAAATCCCAGCCAGTCTGATATTATAGTCTTTGGGTGATTCCACCTGGGGCTCTGATCCCGAGGTCATTAAGAGAATTCAGACTTTAATGTATTAATATTATGTCTTATTTGAAATATGAAAAAAAACATGTTTAAATGTGCAAAAATTTATCATTAATCGAATGCCAAGTCCCAAAACTACCAATTAGCCACGATGGTGAAGGTGGGTTGATTTCAATTCTAAGTACAGTAAACCTGAATTTGACAGGTATATGTACAGAAGAATTGTCATTGACTTTTATCTTTCTTCATGGCTGAGTGGTATGGTCACTGGCATACAGATATCCTGGACCAGGGTTCAAATCCCGGCCGGTCTGATATTATAGTCTTTGGGTGATTCCGCCTGGGGCTCTGATCCCGAGGTCGTTAAGAGATTCCAGACTTTAATGTATTATTATATATGGCTTATTTGAAATACACACATATATATATACATATATATATATATATATATATATAAAACCATATCGATGTATATTCATATAGATACATGTGTGCGTATATATATATATATATATATACATACACTCATATATATATATATATATATATGTGTGTGTGTGTGTGTGTGTGTGTATGTGATGTATGTATGTATATTAATGGTATTTCTTTATATTTCCAGGTAGACACTGCAGTTATGATCATCACAGAAGTGTACGAATGTATGTTGGGTGACGACCAGAAAAAAATGGTAAGGTTCATTAAACAAATCTTTCGAACATTTTACAGGCCATGTTTAATTTTTGATTTTCTTGTATAAGTAAATCCATCTCCTAAGTTGCAATTAAATGAATCCATTGATATATTTTAAATTGAATGTTTATCTGAATGTAAAATATTTCATTCCAAGATAGCTGCCCTCATTCATCTTCATCCATGTTACGTATCCATCGAGAGAGAGAGAGAGAGAGAGAGAGAGAGAGAGAGAGAGAGAGATTATCCGATACTAATTTTTTCCTCCAATATCAATTTAGGCTAAACATCTATTCTGTTGATTACATATTTGACAATATAATTATTGTTAATTTCCAGGAAGAAGATTATGTTTCAGCTTCACTGGTTCTTATCCTGAGAGGCCTACAAGGGAAATAGGCTGACGTAGAAGAGAGAGAGAGAGAGAGAGAGAGAGAGAGAGAGAGAGAGAGAGAGAATTATGATCACGATGTTAATGAAAAGTTGTGAAGTAAAGTCAATGCAATTTTAACATATCATTTATAGAAAAAATTACAAAGTCGTTTAATGTTTCACAATTTTCATACTTTGTAATTGTTAGAAATCTAATGGGTACCCTGCAATATCTATTCCATAATTTTTATTGTTTCAAAAACGGATATATTAACGTAAGGGAGTGATAACAACAAAGTGAGGTAAAATTACGGTCTGCTGTATTTTTCTGAAATACAGCTGAGGACAGTATGTTTTTACGGAGAATTTTCGATTAAAATTACGGATTTTTTAACAGTGTAATAAATGGAGTATGGGATAGACTTAAGAGTTGCCAAATGTAAGAATTGTGAAGAAACTAAATTCTTTTTCAACCAGGTATTTCGTCTCATCCTTCGACTGGAGTCAATGAAATCGTTCGATATGGGAGGATGGTTTCTTCTTCGTAATTCTACTCTCCTGACGGTATTTATATTTTTCCTTTTGATTAGCCATGCAGTTACGATGCCAGATAATATCTAGTAATCAATCAATCAATTTAATTACCCAATGCAATAAATAAAATAATTTTAATAATGAATTAATGCCATAAAGATACTTTCTCCATTTTCATAATTTCCAAATATATTGCTTCTACTACCTTGTGTCATTCTAAACTTGTGATTGGTTATATGAATTTATCAAATCAAATTAAGATTTATTGCAATTGCCTATTTCATGTCTTAAACACAATTTCCATATTTCCTTTCTTCACTGGGCTATTTTCCCTGTTGAAGCCCTTGGACTTATAGCATCCTGAGTCTCCTTTTAGGGTTATAGGTTAGCCAATAAGGCAATAAAAACAGCTTTCTGAATAATATTAATTACTTTCAATGATGAAATAAATTAATTGATGCTCGTAGCTGATAGTTTTACATTTATCTTTTTCAGATATTAAACGCCATCTTAAGTTATGTGGTAATACTCTTACAAATAGGAATGATGCCAGCCTTCGAAGATTCCCCTTCTGCTAACATGACAGGGTTAATGAATAGCACCCTTGCGTGTTAATGGAGAAAGAGTTTCTTAATTTTTGTTATGATAAATTTCTTTGGTGTAATATTAGTATGTTTTTTTTTTTCCACAAGTTTTTGAAATAGAAGTAGAATATGCCACCGATATCATTTCATGGTGTGTACTGAAAATGTATTTTTTCCTCTGTTTTTTTAATTAGAATTTTAAGGTATAAAATAATTGATTAATAAATAGTTACTTTATTCTTTAATCTTACGTTGCTAGGTATTCTGAAAAGATAAAAATATGTTATAAGAAAATGGTTGGTATTGTATTATAATAAAAGATAATTGAAATATTACATTCAAATGTACCATAGCTATATCGAAAAAAATGAGACCAATAGAATTTTGGAAATAGTATACCTCCCCAAACAAGCTAGCATTGTCATTTAAAAGGCTTTGCCAGCATCGTTTCACTCATTCCACTACAGCCTTTGTAATTAAATTGTGATTTCTGTATTGAACACTCAACTAAGACTTACCCTGAATTCAACTACCCAACCATGAGGTATGCCATTTGCTAAAGCACTAACAGAACGCGTTAATTCAGAAAAGAAGATCATCGGAGCTATCGAGAAAATAGAGTTTAAAATTAATGCTCCTGAGGCAGCCATTCTGCTCAACCAAACATGCCTTAAGGAGGGTCTACTACCAACAAGAAATATTATAGTTACATTGGAAAAAAAATACACAGAAAGTTAAGTAAGTACAAGTAGTCTGATGTATCCCACATCTTCCCAAGAAAGTATTCAATAATAAAAAAAAAAAAATAATCCTAACTTGGCTTCTCAGCACCTTATTCAAAGTATTCTAAAGTTCTTGGAATTGGGTTACGGTAGCGAGTGATGATAAAAGTTTATTTTTAATCTCCTAGAGGAAAAAAAAAAGTCCCATAAGCTCTTTTCATGTTTAATTTTCTGACAGTGTACGTCAACACACTCTTTGGCCCAGATTAACTTTGGGTAGACACTGAAAGTTTGCTGGATTTAAAAAAAAAAAAAGTTTTTATGTTTTTTTTCATTAATTGCGGTGTCATTTCTAAGCAGTGAAGTATGTTAATATCTTTTATGCTCGTATTTTAATGACACAGTAATTTTGATATTTTTCCAGAGTAATATCGAATTAGTAACCAAGAAATGGTTTACCAATTGAAATATTTTCAGCAGCTTCAACCGCTATTGATTTTTGGCCCATCAAAATCAGAAATGGGCATATTGAAACCAAACAATATTCTGAAAACAGTAATTAAGAAGTATATTGTATAAGGAATTCTAATTTTTATTTGAAATTCAGCATTATATTTCAGGCTTAAAATGCATCTTACATTTTGTTTGAATATGGACAGTGAAAAGAAAATAGTTCGTTCGTTCATTTTAGAATAACCTGCACTGAAGGTGTCGGCCACAGGCTCTTGCCCAAGGCTGTCTGTAAAGTGAAAAGAAATAATAATGATTAAAATTTGTTTGCATTGCAAGATCTTTTGTAGAATTGATTTATAGATTTATTTTTTTTTCCATAAAATGTATTGAGTCTGGAAGAAATTATGAACTATTCTACCAATATTGATAGAAAATAACAAAGAATTCTGGTAAATAATATATAGGTTTGTAATTTTCAAACTCATACTGTAATTGTATGGTGTCCAAAAAATTAAATAAGATGATCATAAGGAGAAAATATTTTTCTACATTATTAATGAAACAAATCATGCTAAATGATGATTGTTAGAGGATAGGGATAATGCTGACAAAAAAAAAAGGCAAAGGTTTCTGAAAAGAAGTTGCCTCTATGCAGAGAGAGAGAGAGAGAGAGAGAGAGAGAGAGAGAGAGAGAGAGAGAGAGAGAGAGAGAGAGAGAGAGAGAGAGAGAGATAGAGAGAGAGAGAGAGAGAGAGAGAGAATCATAATATGGGAACACAAACATAACAGGTAATATTAAATTCATCATTTATTTTGGATTTGTAATGGATAACCATCATAGCATCAAAACATTGTTGTTTTTAGTTCATAACAATTATAGATAATTCAGACTGAATATAACCAGGTATTTAAAATGTTTAATTGCGTAAATGCTGTTAACAAGAATATTTATTGAGTGCTAAAAACAAAACATTTCCAATAATACTGGAATAATTAGGCCTCTTAATCAATGAAATCTCTTACCGAAAATTAAATACTATTTAGAACATTCATTATTAACGTAGGCAACTCTCTCTCTCTCTCTCTCTCTCTCTCTCTCTCTCTCTCTCTCATACACATGGGAAGTGATTGAATATGGAATCAAGCTATTCTAATTGAAAACGTATTTTTGAAGCCCTTTCTAATGAGGCAGTGAGTTAATCTCTCTCTCCTCTCTCTCTCTCTCTCTCTCTCTTTTCAGAAGACTTTTCATTATCTATGAAAGGGCTAAAAATCACCAGTTTCTTTCCTTTATTTATTGCATTAAGAAGATAATTAAGATTTTCTTTCTTTTCATATAATATATTATTAATTTTATCCTTATCTAAATATTTCATTTAATTTTTTTAATTATCAATTATTTATTATATAGAAAAGAACTTCATATCTTATCTGATTTATCTTTCTTCATTCTTCATTTATTGACTCCCATATGTTTTTTAACTTTTTTCAATGTTCTCTTTTCATTCTTAGAATTGTAATCACATTGATGTTGCGTCATTTATTCTTCCATTTTTCTCTAAAGGGTTTTAATTACTTTGCTCTACAAGTTATTGGGTATTATGGATGTGCTGTTAATTATGGAAAATACCCGTTAGACTTATTAACTGAGACTCCACATAAAAAAAAATGCACCTGAATTCATTATGCATATACTCTTTTTTCCTTATTTCTTGATCTGGATTATATTGATATGAGAAATTATATTCAAGGAATTTATATACATATGTATACCTCTCTCTCTCTCTCTCTCTCCTCTCTCTCTCTCTCTCTCTCTCTTTATATATATATATATATATATATACATATATATATATATATATATATGTATATATATATATATATATATGTGTGTGTGTGTGTGTGTTTGTGTGTGTATATATAGGCAGTATATCTTAGCCATCCATATTTGCCAACGATTATACTGGTATACAGCGGATGAGCAATTTGCAGGAGTAATGATAAATACCAAATAAAATTTATGGATGAACCTCTAGAGATCGTTAATGAAATTCGTAAATAGGACAGAAGAACATAACACCGAAATTAAAAGAAGGATAACCATGGGAGGGAGAGCTTTTGATAAACAAAATGTGATTATGAAAAGTAAAATGGCACTTTTTCTAAAAAGAAAATTATATGATTAGATGGTCCTACCAGTATTGACGTATGCAGTGGAAAATTGCAGCCTTACTAAAGCCTTAGAACTTAAAAATGGTATTAACACTAAGAAACAGGAAAAGAGAAACATGGATTCGAGAGGCAAACTAAAGTAGAAGATATTCAAACAGCATGTACGTAAGAGAAATGGACATGAGCAGCACATTATAATGTCAATGACAGATAATAAATAGACATTAAGAATAGCAGGATGAATACCTAGAAATTGCAAAAGAGAAAACGTTTTATTGACGAACTAAGAAAATTTGAGGGTATAATATGACATAGAAATATAATTAACAGAGGAGTGGAAGGACATGTCTGAGGCCTTTGTTTTGCCGTGGACTATAACACGGCTGATGAAGATGATAATGATAATGATGATACACACACTTACACACACATACATACATACATACATATATATATATATATATATATATATATTTATATATATACATATATATTTTATTTATATATATACAATATATATATATATATATATATATAGATATATATATAGATATATATATATATATATATATAAAACTGTGTGTGAGTGTATGTATATATATATATATATATATATTCATATGTATATATATAGATAGATAGATAGATGGATATGTATGTATATATATATATATATATATATACATACATTTATATATATATATATATATATATATTTATGTATATATATATATATATATATACAGTACCTGTTTATATTTTTGATTCTATGCTTTTAGTATTTTCTACTTATAGTTAGGATTGTCTACCGATATAAGATAAAAATTCTGTAAAGGCATGTATCTACAGATAATCAAAATTATAAACAAAACTAAATATATTGAAATATAAAAGACTTTTGTTTATATGTATCTATATTTCTTTAGTTAAAAATATAAAAACATTATATGCAAACACTTGTTTTACTTGAGCATCTACTCACAGAAAATCATTAATGAAAGATATACATTGTGTTGCTTCAATCATTTAATAAATAGTAAGATTCCCGGAAAAAAAATGAAATTCATCTTTATATATATTTTGAGAAGTTTTATCCTTGTTCTTATTGTAATTACTATCATTATTATCATTATTACTAATGTCTGTTTTAATCATTAAATTCCCACAGCAAAGTAGTCCCTTCTAAAGACTCGTTAATATCTCTCATTAGCTAAGACGATCACCACATTGAATAAAAAGGAAGATAGAATCAAATGAAATAAAGAAGTAGTCATTATCCCAGATAGCAGAAAATTAGAGCCAATTATGATATAATCATGAAGGTCAATGGCGGATTTTGGAATCTTTTAGAGGATTTTTAAAGGTCAAGAGTGAACTCAAATGAAATTTTATTGTGGGAATTTTAGGGTTTTCCTCAAATATACATTCTTCTGCCAGCATTTAGAAATAGTGAAAATATCTACTAAGGACATGGTCAAGAGATCAACGTCAGTCCTCTTATACACATCAACACTTGACCAGCCTTATCTAAACGATATTTTGATGATTATATAATAGTAGAAATTATAAATTGAAAAGTCTATTTTAAGATACTTTTGTTATTAAATAGATAATTTTCATTATTTCAATAAAAAATATACATTTTTCATTGTTTCAATCAACTAATACATATCTTTAGTATTACTCACCAGTATATAGCTACATAGGAAAACAAATAATGGAAAAAAAAACACTATAGGAGAAAGGTAACTTACTGTATGAATGTTTGAATAGGTAACTGAACTTTAAGTTGATAAAATACTAAAGGCAACCAAAAGTTCATTGAAATTCCTTTCATAATTTTGTCCACGGTAACTTTTGATTTTATTCTAGGTAATCAGGGTTTAAATTCGAGCATGTGCCATGTGGCCTTTACCCTTAAATGGTGCTGCTTTTTACCTTAGATTACCTTAAATCATTTCCAATTTCCTTAAATTTTAAGCTAGTAAAACCAAAATTACCTTATAATCACCTTGAAAGCACTAAAATTACCTCAAACTAAGGTAACTACCTTACAAGTTTAAACCCTGTTATGTAACAATTTATGAAATCTTCGTTTTAAGGCCACTCATGAATGGTAGAGTCAAGGGAGAGTGATGTTGCCCAATCAAGCGGGAAAATGCCCTAGAAGCTGACGATATATACATATGATCAGCGCCCAAGCCGCTCTCCACCCAAACTAGGACCAAGGAGGGCCAGGAATTGGCGACTGATGACTCATCAGATAGACCTATAGCTCACAAGGATGGTGAGATTGCAGCGACCAAAGAAACGAACAAGTTTGAGCGGGACTCGAACCCCAGTCTGGCGTTCACTAGTCAGGGACGTTACCACATTGGCCACCACAAGAAAAGGTTAGAGGGGATATGAGGAAAAAATCCGTTACGCTTATTAAGTATTTATTTTATATTGTAGAAAAATAAGAAATAAGGTTTTTATCTCCAAATTTCCCCTCTATGATCAGCCTTCTATATCAAGTTTTACTGGACAGTTATAGCTACTGTGTTTCAAGAAAATGTTTTCAAGGAAATTGCTTTGGGAACATTTGTTATTAATATCTTTAATATTTTGTGTGTCAATATTTTGTGAGAGAGGCGATGCTGTAAATTGTACATGTTGTTTTACCATTCAATTTCCTCTAATGATGAGATTTTTTCTCTATGAATTACCATTACTTGGAATTTCACTTGTATTACAAGAGTATTACTTATGTCAAATCTTAATCTGTACAGCAGGCCTTTTTGATTAATTGTAACAATAACTCTGAATTTAGTTCCATTCCATTGCCTTTAGCTGCAACTCAGTTATTTACCTCTTGTTAATAGTTCCTATGCAAAAGTATATCAATTCCAAAATAATTTCATTGTTAGCCCCTCTGAGAATGACATATTTTTCCAGCTCAATACAAAAAATTCTTAGTAGGATGATATCTTTCATTAATTTGTCATGCATGATGGTTTATAATCAACTTACATATCATATCTATCAATTCACCCAAACTTATGAACTTTATCCTTTAAGATTATAAACAAGGGTTATGGTGGCCAATGCGGTAATGTTCCTGACTGGTGAACGCCAAACGGGTGTTAGAGACCCACTCAAAACTCTTTAATTTCTTTGGTTGCTGCAACCTCACCATCTTTGTGAGCAAGGGATGGGGCTTTGGGGGGAGCCTATAGGTTTATTTGCTGAGTTAGCAGCAGCATTGCGTGGCCTTCCTTGGTCCTAGCTTGGGTGGAGAGGAGACTTGGCCGCTGATCATATGTATACATAGTTGGTCTCTAGGGTACTATCCTGCTTAATAGGGCAATGCCACTGTCCCTTGCCTCTGTCATTCATGAGCGGCCTTTAAATCTTCAAGTCCACTTATTCTCCACCTCGAAGTTCATCTACTCGAAACCGTAGGCGTGTCTTGATTTCTTCTTATCGTTTATCTCTATAAACGCTCTCCAATCAAAGCTTCCCTCAGTTTCCACTAGTTTTTTAATGCTCGAAAACACACAACTCAATTTAAGTTGAGCAAGAATGTTCTTCTTCCATTCAAACTATTTGTGAAGTTCAATTCTAACTCCAAAGGCCCGAACGTCCCTGCTAGAATAAAACTTCGTGTTTTATTGGAATGTAGGTTATCAACACTGTTAGAAATTTGTCGTAAAATAACGATAAATGTCTAGCAACATTTATTCCAGGATTTTTGCCGTTTCAAAAACGGATACAATGACGTTCAGGAGTAATATTACAGTCAACAACCCATAAAAGGTAATAACAAAGAAAGGTAAATTACGGTCACCCATATATTTTCTGAAATACGGCTGAGAACTGTTTATTTTCAAGAAGAATTTCCGATTAAAATTAAAGGGGTCTTTTTTAACAGTGAAGAAAGAAAAACATTCACAAACAAAGATGCTGTTATATACATGACATTAGGATAAAACAAAGTAAATATTCTTATTATAACTTTACCAGGAATAGAATGAAATGAATGAATTGAACTACAACAACCAGATGAAGAAAACAAAGAAAAAGGGATTCTTTCTTCACCTTGAAATAAATATTGAAAAGAAGAAAGAAATTCCATACCAGATGTGGAGCAAAATCCAAAATAATATAAAAGAAAGAAAAGTCCATAACCAAAATGTAGATTATCAAGAAAAGAAATATTAATGTGTAGAATATAGATTACCTTGTGATCGAAATGACAGGCTGAGGTTAAATGATTCGTGCAACCCAGATTGAATCCAATATATAAGATAATATTCACTACCAGCCAAAAATGTGCATTCAATCTGGAAGTAAAGAATTAAGAATTGATTATAACAATAAATTAAACTGAAGGATAGAGACAGTTATTATTATTAAAGATATAGAAAAGAAACAAGGTTCAGGAATTGTTATTATTATTACTATTATTATTATTATTATTATTATTATTATTATTATTACTTGCTTGGCTACAACCCTAGTCGGAAAAGCAGGATGCTATAAGCCCAGGGGCTCCAACTGAGAAAATAACAAAGAGAAAAGCTTTCTTGTTTGAGAATAAAAAAAAATATGAAGGTCAGTATTCATATCTTCAAATATTGAAGATATTTGAATTCTTGAATCACACTAATACTAAATTCTTATCAACGATGGTCCTTTTCTAAAAACATCATTTTATTTACAAAAGCTGAACAATCATCTACTGATATATCAATGAACTATTCTGTTTGATATAAAAGGGAAACACATAAATGAAATACGATTTCTAATTTCTTTGACTTATTAACACAATGA